>NW_010226312.1:20912-29007 GCF_000690775.1 Eurypyga helias
GACTTGGCCCATTCTATAGGATGAACAAAGGCCATTCCCTTCACCCTAGCAATTCCTCTGGACCTTCAACACTGTAAACAACTGATTTTTGTAAGAGATTTCCCCAAATACTCATAATTTGATGTCCTCCTATCAGGTCAGCTACGTCTCCACTCGTGTACTCACGCAGCACTTTGTCGCTGACCCGAGGACTGCTGTAAGAGTGCGTTAAAAACTCTGTGTTTCCTTACAGAATGGTCACCCTACGTCAAACAGCTCGCGGATTTCTCCTCACAATAATGAATCTGAACCCAAAAAATTGGAGAAACTCCTTGGAATTGAGGCAAATCTTCTGAAGTGACCCTTTGTGACAGGCAGTGACTGTTCCCCTCCAGAACCTAGAGCATGTGGTATATGGAGTGAGAGGTTACCAGTATCAACGGCATTTATTGGCTGCTGAGAAATGAGATGTATTTTTTTTATATACACACATATAAAAAAAATAAGAGTGAGGTAGATAAATGTTTGAAAAAAAAAATCAAAAACTGTCCCCCTGTCATACTCAAAAACCCTTATCTCGGTATTTAAATTTATTATGGGGCATCTCTACAGTGATTTAAACTGGTATCACAAAAATAAATAAAAAATCCTACATAGAATACCTTCTTAATTAACTTTTTTTGTCTTTTTCATTTTTAAAAGGGAAAAATAACTATGGGACAGAGGCAAGAGAAGATAACGGGACCTAAACTACACAAGCAAAAAGCACTACAAACTTTTTAAAATCTCCAGTCAAAACTAGCAATCAGTATATTTAAACTCTTTGTTCTTACTCAAAAGATTTAACCATTTCCATCCCAGAACCACCTCTTCACTGCCATCGCTTGGTTGGATCAGTGCTAAACAAAGGCTTAGACGCTGTAACTAACGTAGGATGAGCAACTGGTAGGACTCCTTGGTCGCAGACTTTCTGATGGCCCCTCCTTCCCCTCCACCACGGCTTCAACTGAACAAACAAGCTGACTCCTTCTCTTTTGTTCTGAGGTTTGGTCTAGGATTTAAGCAACAAGCTCGTACTTGTAGAGGTTTCCGTAGCTGCCAACACTTAACTCCCTGCTAGCCAAGCCACCAGCCCCAGCTCTGTGCTTTCCATCAGCCCCCCGGGTTTGGTTGGGCAGTTGGCTTTTGTGCCGGGGTGCGAAGCGCAGCCCGGGGCGCCGCTGCGAGGGGCGTCCTCCTAAGGAGGGACGAGAGCCGGGTGTTGGGTGGCCACCCTAAGAACGCCTGGCATCGCAGCTGCGACTGGTACAGCTCTTGTTCAGGGTGTGGATGGGGTAAAATAGTCCTTTTAAAAAAACGGTGACCCAAAAGCCTGGTGTCTGCTGTACCCGACAAAAAAATACATCAAGGGGCGAGTGGGTGTGTGCCACAACCAAAACAAGCGGGGAGGGAAGGAGGGGTAGGACCCTTGTACAACAATGAATATCAACACTGAACAAGAATGTACTAAATATTTAACCTTGTTTTTCTGACCTGAGTTTGTATCATGCCTTGCACTGTAAGAGACTCGCGTGCTGCCTGGGCAGAGGTGAGCGGGAAGGAAGGAAGACCCGGGTTTAAAAACACCACACCACAGCACTGCCAGAGTGTTTCCGGGCAGGGTGTCCCTTCTTTCTCCGTGTCCCTCTCAAAAGCCCCGTAGCCCACACAGCCAAGATGTTGTAAAACAACTAATGGGGAGAGAAAAAAAAAAGAAAAAAGTAAAAAAAAAAAAAAAGGAGGAAATGTGTTTATAAAAAGGCATTAAACAGTTCATGGCAAATCATATGAAAGGTATCAGTTACTGGGAAGGAGGAAGTAAAAGTTACACACTATAGTACAAAGCATAAGAAAATCTGTTGAAGTGGGAGGGAAGGGAAGGAGGGCAGACCTGAAGGTTTTCATAGATTAAATCCACAAAGATAAAGAACAAAAAAAATAGCAGCTTTTTTCTGTACAGACATATAGATGAGTATCTGAACCGTAAAAAAGTTATAAAAGTGACACAAAAGACAATGTGTATGCAAATGATCCATGGTCTAACATAGAACTGCAAGACCCTTCGAGAAGTCTTAATAATAAGGAGAAAAGGTCAACAAAGCATCGTGTACTTGAATCCGGTTACTGCTTTTTTTTGTCTCCTCCAATTTAGGTTTCTAGGTGTTTTCTCCTTGCCAGCCTGTGAAGGACGGCAGGCTGCAACGCTGGAGATCTCTGCCGGTCATAGTCATGGTTTTCGAGGTTCATTTTTGGCGTGCGGTCGACTTTTGGTTTTTTTTTTTTTAATTTCTTTTTATTGATTTTTAAATTTTTTTTTATTTTTAAAATTTTTTTTTACAAAATGTGTGTTTAGCTCACCACTGCCAGTTTTGTCCAGAATTCATGGGGATGGGGACAGGGGCAGAGAGAGGGCTGTTTCTTTACCCCATCCCTTTCTTCTTCATCACAAGAAAAAAAAAAAAATTCACCTTTTGTCCAGTTTTGAGATAAGATCTTGACAATTTGATATTTTAATTTTTTTTCTTTTTCCTTTTTTTAAACACCAGTGTATGATTGAATGTATTGGTCAGGATCTCTTTTGAACAGAGCAGTTGATTACTGTGCTCCTTCCATGCCTACAAAACCAAAAAAAAAAACAAACCCAAAAAACAAAAACAAAGAGTTCTTTTCTTTTTTTTTTTTTGGCAAAATTTGGCAGCGTTGAAAACGGTAACAACCTTGGACGAATGATGGCCCTTTTTTATTCTTTAAGTGTTCCTAAAAAGATTAAAGAGCAACATTAAAAATCCAGTCTTTTTCATGTTTTTCGTGGGTTGGTTGTTTTTTAGAAAGACCTACAGTGTTAGGCAGGTGTTTGCAGGGGAACTGGGAGCCACCTGGCCTGCGATATCTTTGATCTGATCAAAGTGCTGTACGGTTGAACTTGCACGCAGATATGTTTCCCATTACGAAGCTAAGAGAGAGACAGAAAGAGAGAGAAAGAAGAGAGAGGAGAGAGACATCAGATCTCAAGTTTTCTGTTGCTATTAAGTATTAACATCAGAGTTCTAAAAGGCCGACTGTGTGCCCCATGAATGGAGTCCGTTACTGAAACAAACATCTGCTTGCATATCGAAAAAAGAAAAATACGGTAACTTGTTTACTGAAAAAAGTGTTCTCCCAAGTGCAGCTACGGCAGTTCTGAAGATCCACTGAGGTACAGTAGGCTTGTGAATATATTGTACTTTTCTTTCTTCCCCCGACGCGCGTGTTTGTGTGTGTTCTGTTTGGGTGAGATTCTGGTTTAAGGATCAGCAGGCCGACGACTGGGGCAGCGGTAAGGCCCTCTCGTTCTTGCGTCCCCCGTTCATGTGTGCGTACGGCTGTCTCTCCTCGAAGCTGGCCCGAAGCACCACCACGCCCGGGCCGTTCTCGGCTTTGTGTCCTGAGTGCTTGTCAGTGGGTTGGAGGGTGGAGGAGGGATCTAAAGGAATGCTCTCCATGTTTTCAGTCTCCAGGTCAAGCTCCTCTGTGTCTGGCGGCTTGTTCTCTTCACTGTAGAAGAAGGAGACCTCTTTGAAGGCTGGATCCAGCTCGTCTTTAATGCTACCGATGATTTCCAGGAAGGAGGGCCGCATCTTCGGGTTGTACTGCCAGCACATCCGCATCAGCTCAAACCTGGACGGGAAACACACAGCAAAACCATTTACTGAGGTGTTTTACGAGCCCCGGCTGGAGCCAACCAACTGCGACTGGACCAGATCACGCATTCGGGAAAAATCCTTCAATTCTGATAAAACGACACAGTTTTTACACAGGCTGAGATGCCCGTGCCACGTTCTGACCTTCTTTTCTAATCACCGGTTTACTTCTACAGCTCCTGTCTCAACCTTCGCTCCCTTCCAGACACCCGCCCGCAGAACAGCCTCGCGGACACCCGACGTCCAGAAGCATTTCATACTGTGACTCTGACTTGGTAGTTCTCTCCTTCTCCTCCAAAATATCCCATGCGTGCTCAATCCTACAGCTACCTGGCAGAGCCCCTCGGAGTATCTTATTCAAACAAGCAATCCCTACCCTATCGATACAGTCCTTGAAAAAACGACAATAGGAAATACACACGAGCTAAAACACTGCTTTATTCCCTCTGAAAGAAGAAAATTACATTAAAATTAACTGTATCCCCCAAAAGACATTCGCCAATCTCAAAGACATTCTTCTAACGTTTTGGGATGAAACTGTGCTGTTTTCATTTCTGGCCAGGGATGCATTAAGATTTCACGGAGTGCGAGATCATCCGCTTAGGCAGGTCCACGATTAGAGCAGAACAACGACCCATGCTGGCAAAACAAAACCACGAAATGCAACGGGGACGCACACGTCATGCAAACGGCATTTTCATGGCACAGCAAAGTTGGATATTCCCGAGAGGTCGCCCTGAGCTTCAAACACAACACAAGGAAGGGTTTTGCTGCCTGTGAAGGTGCAACAGGGACGTCTTCTGTTAACACCGCCCAAGGAGCACGACAAATTTAAGTAAGAAAAGGAAGATGAGTTCTTTGAGGCAATCGTCCGTGTACACAACACACAGAAGACGACACCATGTGTAGGCGTCACTGCTGGCCAAACTAGCATTTTCTGTGCTAGAAGAAGAATGGATCTAAAAAACCCACCAAAGAGAAATCTATCAGCAAGGGTAACATACTGGAGAATCCTTCACATCTCCGACTCGCCTTCCAGCACGGAGACCTGCAGTCCCAGCACGGAGACCTCTCCTTGCCTGGCCAGCAGCCTGGGCCAGTGGCCAGCCCGGGCTCATTGCCTCACCTCTGCCAGCCTCCCCACCTACGGGTAGGCAGCTCACCTCAGCTTGCAGTTTTGATTCTACAGAACACCACCACCATTTCCCCGACTTTGGCAGACTTTTGGGAAGGAAGCAAGGAACTCCGTTTCATGCTTTAATTAGCTCTCACTGCCTTGTGCCCCGGCAACAGTTTACCAGATCCCTGCAGCAGTGTGTGGAATGGCTTTTTTTTTTTAATTTAATAGAAGAGACCAAACCAAACTTCACTTTTTCTGAACCGCACCTAAGTCCATCACAGAGTAATGTCTCAATGTCTCCAGAGTCCCTGCTCTAGAACAAACCTTTCCACAAGACTGTCATAGAGCTGCACCACCCTGGGCTCTGAAGCCCATCGCTGTACATCGCTGCACGCAGCGGGGTCCGGAGAGTCTGGGAACCCTGACATGAAACAAACCCCAAGCAAAGCCATCCCCCTGCCCCCAGACCCTCGCTCCTGGCGACCCACTGCTGCGTTTCCTCAGGGGCTGCATCACGCTCAGCTGACGGGACCCAGCAAAGAGACAGAAAGCTGCTGTGTTTGGGATGCGAACACTGCCCAGAGCACTTCAACCAAAACAAAAGCCATCTTCATGGCAGTGCAGCATTTGAAGTCGCAGACACTCCTGTTAGAGCTCAGCTGGCACAGCTCTGCGTGAACAGAAGTCAGCCACCTGAGCACGGCCTTGTGACACCCAGAAAGAAGCCGGCAAAACCAGTCTGTGCTGGGAGCACTCCCCGGGCACTCGGCGCTGTACTGAAACAGGCACGGAGAGGTGTAAACACCGTTAAACTATCGCTTGTTTTTCAGCCTTTACAGAGTCTCTCCTAGCGAAAGCGAAGCCAAACTATAAAACTGCACTATACCCTCACCCGCAAACGAGGAGGAAAGCTTGAGACATCAATATATAAAATCCATTTCTGTTACTTCATTGCTGTTTCCTTTCCAGCTGACTGCTGCGTCCCTGAATAGAAGCGGCAGCCGGAGCCAAGAACACTGGATATTCGCTGGCGCTTCGCCCTGAGGCCTAAGGGCAATGCTAAGGAGATACCACAAGCAGTGGAGTAATGCATGTGACATCAGCACAAACAAGGACATGTGATGTTTCTTTTAAGCCATTCCAGATTTAAAAACCCTACGGAGTTCCCATAAAAGGATTTTTTTTTTCTTTTTAACTCTGTGGGCTCAAAGACCTTGCTTACATTATCTCAAACAAAAAAAACACCCTTTCCAGTAGACAATGGAAGAATTTACAGCTTGTTAATATAACCTGAGCAGTTTCATAAAGTACATTTGCGACTGGTGGCAAGTGAGCTCAAGGGAGTCGCAGGCACTGTCAGGAGACAGAATAGCCAGTGCCTTTTCCTGTGCGTCTTTCGCTCGAAGAACTGAGCAGAAAGCGAGTTATTTTTGCACCCAGACAGTAAAAAGCAGAAAATGGAAAGTTACTACAGGAGCTGCATTCCATCTGAGCGTGTGTTTGTGCTTTGCATCAGGCTGGATGGGGGAGAGTGGAAAGACCTCTCCTATTCTGCTGCTGCCTCTGTGGAGCAGAGCCCGGGTTCTAACCAGGAACAAAGGGAAAACCAGCAATGCGTAAATAGTCTCGTCATCTACAACGCATGTGGGAGAAGCAGTCTTGCTTCAAACACAGAGTGGAATTCCAGTCTCCACCACTTTTAAAAGGCCCATGGGAACAGAGTGTCTGCGAGCTGCAGCTGTAGCGAACGTCCCCGCCACGCAGCCATCACCTGATGAGCGCTGCCCCAACAATGGTGGTACATAAAACCAGAACTTGGTGCACAGGAAGAGGAGAAAAACAGCAAAGCTCCTCCTGGCACTGTCGTACTGAACCATCTGTCTTACTGCGTGGTTCTGTCTGTAAAACCATGCAAACTATGCCAAGAGGGTGTAGCATAAACAGAACTGAGTCTTGTTTCACCCTGTGTAAGAGTAAAAAGCCTCGAGAAATACCGTCCCCTTTGTGCTCAGCCTTTCACGGGGATTTACCACCTCTCTGAACCACAGTGCAACCGCGTCGTAAAAGCCCCCTTTGCACAGGCGTCCGATAGAACCACGCTGCAGCACGGAACCTCTACAGCTCTTCAATGTCCCTGGTCTCCACCTAAAAGCCACTGACCCACTGTCACCAGGGCTTAGCAAAGCACAGCCACTCGCAAGCCTGACCAATGTCGCCGTCTTCGGAGCGATGGGGCATCCGAGACTGCTCCCCCCACGTAGTGTTCACGCCGGGGTGGGGGGGCAACAAGAGGCCCTCGCTAAAACTACTGCACCGTGGCCAGAGCGCGCACAGCTGTGTCAGAGCTCACGTCATCTGCGAGGTTAAAAATAGTGGATTAGGTGACAGTTGCAGCAAGATTCTTCTCTCTATTCTCATCCACGCTGCCCCGCAGCAGCCCACCTCCCCCTGCTGTTCTGGAGGGTTTTGTATGTCGGTACGGACACACAGAAAGGTAAGTCTGTGCTCCGCCCAGAATTCTAGTTGTTTCTAAGTCAAACTAATCTAACATGAGACCATAGCAGTGTGGTCCCTGGCTCCCCTTCTCGCTTGCTTCCCCGCGGTACCAAGCACAAGCAGCACGCTGACTCCCCTGCAGCAGGTGGACTTTGCTTTCTGGACATCTTGCCTTGATAGTGCGATTCAGGTATCACAGACCAGCCAGTCTCCACCAGGAAGAGTTTGTGCTGTCTAAAAAGAACAGCTTCCCCTGGCACAGACATGCCAAAAAACCCTGTCTTTAAACAGAATCTTTTGGCAACCTCCACAAAAAAGAGGACCCCTATTTTACAAAGGTTTTCATAAAGCACTTGAGAAAGAGGTTGCCTGAAACTTGCTGGGGGCGCGTGGCAAGATCCACATTTCGGTGCCCTCTGCAACGCTGTTACAAGCACCTTTCTGGCCACTTTGTGATTGTGGTGCTCCGTTCAGGGCTGGGAAGCCAGTTACCAGACAGCTGGAGAGGGGAGCGGAACTCTGCCTGCAGCCCCGGTCTCTGTGCCTGCCAGCAGCAACACCTGAGGTTCAAGACTGGCAGCAACTGTCAGCGCTGCACAGCATCTCTACAGCCTCTCGGGATGCAGGACAGGGAAAGAAGAACAACATGCAAAGACAAAAGCACCACAGTGAGGGAAAAGAGGTTTTCTGAATGCCAAAGGCAAGCACACAGAACAAAGGGGAAGATTATTCCTGGAGCTCCCCACTGTTATTCCTACAAGAGCCTATTTCAGTTCAGCAG
>NW_010226312.1:29032-52909 GCF_000690775.1 Eurypyga helias
GCAGGAAGTGAGTTAAGGCAACTCACCGTAAGCTTCTACGGTCAATACATTCCTTTTTTTTTGGTATTTTTGACAGTTGGGATGTTTATACACAGCTGTATCACCAAAAAAATAAGACAGCACTACACGGGATGTGTCCAAGTTCAGCCCTGTTCCTTGTGATGGAGAAGAGCGGATAAAAGCAAAGGAAGATTTTATTCTGCACCATCAGGCTGAAGCCTCGGTGTCCAAAACTAACATGTGAACAGCTTCTTCATTAGAACCAGCACAAAAAAGGCCTCTGCTGTTATACACTGGTACCCAGATCCGCTGTGACAGGCATTACCCAACGTCTCCCAGCTCAGTTACCCTGCAGGTGGATTCACCCAGCAGCAGCCCCCAGGCAGCAGAGGAGTATCGGGGAGGAGGCAGGAGAAGGGGCTGGGTGGACTGCAGTGAAGAGCTGCTTGCTGTGACTCCCCTCCCACCCCTCTGCTCACACCTCACGTGCCCCAGGTTAACGGGGATGATTAACGCTGAATCCCTCGCCGAGCCTGTTCTCACCTCAGAGGCATTTTATCCCAACGGACTCAGGGAGCCGACCCCTTCACACATCCTCTCCTTCCCAATTTCTGCCTACTCCCCCCCTGCATCACACAGCTCTGACCGTGTTAAACAATCTCCAGTCAATCTGACTGCCAGAAATTCTCCACAGCATCGTGGAAGGGAAAGAATGTGAAACGGAGGAATCACATGGCAGCTCCACCTCCCCCCGCATATACCACCCACCCCCCTCAAACAACAAAACAACACTGCCTGTCATCTGAAACCCAAGCCAGCGCTCCAGCCAAAAAAGCTCTTTTCCTAAGAATCCCAAGCAGCTG
Organism: Eurypyga helias; assembly: GCF_000690775.1. NCBI lineage: Eukaryota > Metazoa > Chordata > Aves > Eurypygiformes > Eurypygidae > Eurypyga > Eurypyga helias. The sequence goes on from NW_010226312.1 coordinate 29,896, forward strand.
AGGCCCTTAAGTGATTGTATCCCTTCTGTGGGCCTCCAACAAATTTCAATAACGGCAAGAGGCAGTGTTTCCTCCCCAAAAGCCAATTTGGGAAGTATATCAAAGTAAGGAAGGCTGAACAACTCAAACTGCTGTACACAAAAGCCAGCAGAAGTATTTCAACAATGTAAAGCTAAAGCGTGAAGCCTGCTGCGCTGCGCACCCTCCGCCGCAGGGCTGCGCGTGCATTCCGGGGGCAGGGAAAGGCTCTTCCACTACGGCTCTCTGTGCTTAGCAGGGGAGATGTGTTTGTCTGCTCAGCGTGAGGAGCGCCGTGACCGAACCAGCAGATCAAGTGCTGCTTCAGCCAAAGGAACGATACGTTCGTTCTCTGTTGGCTGAACGAAGAGCCTGAATCCCGCAGTTACGCACAACACGCGTCGGCTCTCCGATGCTCGTTCTTCTCTTTATGCTCAGCAGAATTGCTTTAGGGAGAAGAGACAGGACTCGGGCACAAAGCCTTCTGCTGTAGCCAATGTCACTTGTATTAAGTCTCAGGAACACAAAGGTTGGGTTTAGTTTCCTTATTAGCAGACACAGCCCACAGCGAGATGCTGGCCACAAGCAAAGTTGGTTTCTGGTGTGTCCAACTCCTGACCTCACAGAGCCTGCTCAAGCAGCACCTCCCCTTACCTCACTCTTCAGTAACCCCCCTGGGGCTGACAGGGCAGAAGCAGGCACTGAAGGGATCGGGAAGACCAAACTGTACTCCGAGAATGGAGGAAACTGTCGCCACTTACAGCATGTCAGGACAATTGTCCGGTTTTTCCAGCAGCCCTCCTTCCATCACGAAGCGGAGCACTTGTTCATTGGTCATGCCTTGGTAGGGCTGCTCCGCTAAGGTCGCGATCTCCCAGAGGACAACACCGAAAGACCTGGAAAACAAATCAGAAGTTTAAGAAAGAGGAGCAATCTTTACAAGGATGTTTTTCTCGGATGACGCGGAGCGGGCAGGCATCCACGGGTATTTTCTTTTACCAAAAAAAATTCCCACTGCTCAAAAAGTACACAGCTACGGTGACAGCCGCAACACTCAGCGTACGAGACTGCTGACTTCCAACACCTCTAGTCAACGGTGAGAAACAGGCTCCCAGCTCTGAATGGCTCTTCAGAACGGCCTCTGGAAGAAACGACTGGTAGTATTACAGCTCCATTTTTCACACCACACTCTACGGCCCAGAGCTGGTCGTGACTGTCATCATTCACTGGTCCAACGTGACTCTGTTACACCAGTTCTGTACCGGTTCATCAGTGAAAAGCCCCAACGAGCTCGCTGAATTGACCAGAAGCTGCCAAACTCAGAGGAGAGGTCAGCCGTGAGCTCGCCTGGGGAAGCAGCTCACATCTCATCTCCCTTTCCATGGCTCAGAGTTCAGACTTTAGGGGTGCTGGGAAGAACAGTGGGGAGGGGAAAGGAAAGATCCAGGTAAGGAAAAAAAGATTTCAATAATTCTGTTCCCATCTCTGCACTTCCTGTACAGAGGATCTTAGGCTGGACAGACACCTGATCACGAAACTCTGCAAAACAATCCATGTCTGGCTGGGTGCAGGGAACAAACCTTTTAAGCTGGTGAAGCTGCAGAGACTGCAACTGGTTATTTAACAACCCCTGCCAAGCCACAGAAGTATCAAGAAAAAGATGTGTATTTTAAAAAAACTCCATTCAAAATCTCCCTGTAGCCCTCCTCAGGTACTCGTGACGGCCGCTGGGAAGGCAGTAACGCCCAGCCGTAGGCTCTCATTCCCATGCCAGCTGCTTTTCATCACAAATACCCAAGTTGCATAAATCTGATTGAAAAGTTGCATTTTCCCTTACGGCTCCAGCAGCCCAGAGCTCAAGAGCGAACGCAGAGCACCACAGCCCTGCATCTCACCTGCCACCACACTGAAGGCGAGCAAAGCGACCAATGTCTCTTCCCCAGGCCCAAAACCACTTCTTGGGTAACACTTCCCATTGATCCCCCTTGCTCCGGCTTCCTCCACACTAAGTCGAAGGTGCAAAGTGAGGATCAAGCACTCGACAAGCAGCAGCGAGCAGCAAAATTGTTGTTTGAAAAAGACACGGCAGAAATGTGAACGTTTTCCAGCTTCTTGTACCAAACCCCTAATTTGCTGCTTCACAGAAAAATATTTAAACCCCCAGGAGAAACTCAGTCGTGCCTTTTGCAACATGTAAGTAACTGTCTTCTTAAAAACAGAGCTTCTACTTCCTTCCAACTAACTACAAAGGAGAGCAAAAGGGGAAAAAGAAGTCTGCCTAATAATAGGGACTGATTACGGGTGAAGAAAGATAAGGACAGTTATGTAATTGGGTAGTTTGGACTCAAGTATTGACACTTTCTAAAAATATCTTCATTTAAAGTGAGTTTATTGAGCAGACATGGCTCAAATTAGAACTGCTGTGCCAACCAAGAAAATCTAGATGCTGCCCTGTCTTCTGTGGCTAAAATGCTGAGTCAAGCTTAGAGGAAGAAAAGCGTCATTTCAATAGGGTATTGTTGTGAAAACAGGAGTCCAGTATTATTAGCTGGTTATGGTGGAGTGGTTTTTCTTTCAGTTATCCACTGTATCTCGAATGGTTCGCATCTGGAGCCAGAAGCCACAAACAGACTTGCAATTGTTTGCCTTTCAGGGGAGGCAGGGACAGAGGGTCAGCTCAACATTTTGGTGCCTTTGAAGCTACTTTGATCACTGCGGGTATAATGAGAACAAGCCTTGCACACCTGCCAGTCGTATTACCATAACAAATAAACTTACATTGCTCCTTCAAGGCAACTACCAGCCCTGAAAGAATGCAAGATGCTCAAGACTTATTTATAGAAACACACCCTCACCCCGAAGACTATTACATTAATTTTAAAATGTTCTCCTTCCCTAACTACAACAAAAACAGTCTTGTCTAATTACCTCATTCTTCAGTCTGAAAAGCAATAAAAGAATTGCTAAAATAAAGCTCCACCCTTCAAAACCTCCAGACACTTTCTGCAGTTTGCCATTTCACCTTACAGCTTATAAATCTTGGACTCTGACCACTTGCACAGTTTTGTCTTTTTGACATTTTGGCTTCTAAAACTTATCTCGAAGAACACAGAACCAGATGTCACAATACCCTACCAGAAAGACAGGGAAAAAAAGCTCAATGATGAAAATAAACAGCCCCCCAACAGTCAAGCGACACGTTTACGTGAAGCAACTTCAAAGTATGAACCAATACATGGAGCCAGGTAATTTTTCCTGGCACGAAGAGACCTTCGCTGTGCAGTGTTTGCTCTCCAAGCTATTCAGAAGAAAACCGGAACGATCCTTTCAGCCGTAAGCAGGTCAAGTACACAGACAGGATTTCATGACAGGGGTAAGTCAAGCTCCACTACGTTTGGAATTCAGATTGGCATTTCTGAACCTATGGCTGCGGACACGTGGCAGCCGCTGACGTACACGAACGTGTTCTAAACAAACAGCGTGTTCCTCGCGCTGAACCAGGCTTTTGTACCTCAGAACGGCTCACCTATGTGAACCAAATTTCAGTCAGTCACTTCCAACACTTCAGATGACAAACGTGCCAAGGAGGAACCGTCTGAAACGCTGGCGAGAGCTGCGCACCTCCTCTCCATAAAGCAGTTCCTGCCGAGTGACTGAGGGATGCCAAATCTTGTTAAGGCTGAAGGGAGAACGCACACGCTCCCTGCAACAACCAAGGCACTAATTTACTTCTGACGCGTGATTTGGCGTCACATCCGCGGGGGTATTTCTGTTTGGGCCTGGCGTCGTGTTAAACACTAACGTCACCTATCAGTCCGAGGTTTAAGGAAAAGGCGTATGAACAAGGGCAGCACGTCACCGGAGCCGGGCACCCCGCCGGCTGGTCACACAGCGGCTGGAGTTCCTGTGTGGGGGAAGAACGGACAGGTCTGCCAGCTCCTCGCTCCAGGCTCGTTCGGTTCTACATCTGGGGATTTTCTAGTGACAGACTCCAAATTTCTGTCTGCTTTGTGAAGCCATTACATGTCTCAAAACTCCTTTACTGCAGGGGACTGCCAAAAGCATGCCTGAGCTGCTCCCTTAGATAAATGGCTGACACAGGGCTTCCCCTTCAACTCAAAGTGGTTATTTTCATCTATTTCCAAGTCTGAGGGTTACTGGATTCATAAATAAGTTACTAGTCATATGCAAAAAAATTTAAGCAACATCCTGGTGCTTTGCTTTCTCACTTGCTGCACAATTCCTCTCACGAACCTTTCACTCAAAGCTAGTGGACAACAGTCCACTGACCTCAACATCCACCAGCTGCTTAAGGAAAATGCAGTTATCTACTAAAATACCATTCCTACTGACTTCTAGACATTTGGAGGCAAATCAGCTGCCAGTTCTGTAACAGATCAGCAGTAAAAACATCTTGTTAGGAAGGCAGCGAAACCATAAAAGACAGAGCAGAGGTTCTGCCAGTACACGCTCATCTTCTGCCAAGTCCTCCCTACCTATCTGCAGAAGTTGGGGGGGTGTGTGGGGAATTCTGCCAGAGTATTATTTCTTCTCAGAAGTACATTTTGAAATTTCCTGAATGCCTCTATTAATAAATTCATAGCTACGGCAACCAGGCAATGTGTTTTTAAAGAGAAAAACCTATTTCTGCATCTTGCGGTCTATAAACCAAGCAAACAAAGCTCCAAACGGAGAAGGATATACATAGGGGAGAACTCCCAAGAAACAACCTGCTAGTGTACACAGAGCGGCTGCGGGAAAGCGGAGTTATTTACACAGAAGGTTTTGATAGAAAAGCAGGTCAGCGCTGTGAACCTTTCTATATTCTTGGCAACTTCCAATGCTTTTCTTGAAGGAGGGCAATTTGAAAAACGACAACTCACTCTTCCAGGTGAACGTAATGTTTTTCACTGCACAACTGATTTTACAACCCACAGCAGGAAACATGCCACCACCTCCAGTTTTGGAAATCCATTTAATTCTGCTCTCTCCGAGGGAGCAGAATTTAACCTCACGAGCTCTTGATTTTGCAACGGAAATAGGAAATATAAAGCAGAATGCCTGACAGTGGAAAGAGTTACTCTGAAGAGACAGGAGCAGCAGTACTCTTAGCTAAGCCTACTAAAATAGGAAAAGATAGAAAGAAAAGGGGCTAACAGAGTTTTTCAGAGCCCCCTTTTTTGTTACCAGACATCGGAGTGCGTTGTGAAGACTCCGTCCTTCAGCGATTCCGGGGACATCCAGCGGACAGGCAGCAGACCTTTCCCTCCTTTACGATAATAATCTGTCTCGTAGATATCTCTCGTCATGCCAAAATCTAGAAGGTATAAATGTTTTGAGTTTGCATGATAAAATGATGAACATCTCTCCCCTTACTACAAGCCATCGTAGCCAGCTGAGAAGCACAGTTTGGGGCAAAGACCCTGCCTTCTGTTCCTCTGCAGGCACTTCACCCGCTCCCCCCCAGCAAAACCAACGGACGTGGGTACCGCTGACTTCAGAGAGTGACTCTGATTTAAATATATTAATATGGAAAGTTCCAGGATTTGTGCTCCAGCTTTGCAGCAAGCTAAGTCCTCTGAAGGTCGTATAATTCACTGATCTGTTCTTGGAATTCAACGATTTTCTTTTCTTTTGAGAGAGCGTAAAGAGCTCCTTTAGTACTTAATACAAGTGTCTTCAACTGAACAATCTCGCATGTGGAGGGAAATGCACTTCTCGGTTTTTTCCTCTCTCCAAAGGTAATTTCCAGCTCCTGTAGAATATTCCCATCTCAAATGCTACAGAGGATTAGGCTACTCACTCCTGACTAACACAGACCACTGTTAAAGGCATATTTGAGGTTATACACGTCCTTAGCTGTAAACACGTAGGCACTTGCAACACTTGGATCTAACGACGCTGCTCTCCTGACTGGAACTCGGATTTGTTGCAGCTTTTTTTGACCCTCTACAATCTGCTTGACACACACAACTGCTGGGTCTTGGACTCTCCCATCTACCGGAGTTACTGCGTTTTCAGACACTAACCAAAAAGTTGATACATCAGGTGGCATCAAATCTCATACTAATATTAAATGCTGTCTATGAACACAGCAGACCTAGGGCAAAATCTGTTTTCTCAACAGAGACCTGCAGTTACCACTTTTTTCCCCCCTGGGAAAAGTGGGGGGAAAAGGGGACAGAAATCCTTCAGCTCTCACAGTCGTTACGACCAGCCTATGGATGTCATTACCCCCAGGTGTGGACGAGTGACCGACCGCTGCCGCTTCTCATCCCCTGCCTGCTACGGACACCGGTACCCTCAGTGACTATGGCTAAACGGCCCATCTGCGCAGCGATTCCATCACGCCCACACACCAGGGTGACTTTACCCCGGCGGAACGGAAGATGCTTTAAAAACGTAAAGCAAGTAAGACGCAGAGAGGCGACGGGCGCAGGACAGCGCAGCGTAAAGCTCCTCCACTGAGCTCTGAACCGTCCGAGTGGGCATGGTCCAGTCGGGATGCTCCTAACGGTTTCTACACCAAGGGATTTGCAGTACTGGCACATAAATAAGAACAACACAGCATATTTCACAAAACGCTTTCGGGGTAACTGGGTACCGTGTTAAAGAGAAGAAACGCACCCGCTTCAGTTCAAAGAACTGTAAAACATGCTGGTGGGGGAAGGAGGAGTGATAAAACTGGAATGGGAAGGATTCAGGCTGACTTCCCCCAAACCTGCAGAAAATGCACAAAATCCCCCAAAGATCTTATTTCCTAATTAACTGACTCAAAATGAAATCATTTTTTCTTTCTCCCAAATGACAGGATTACTTACACAAATTATCAAAATAGCTGAGTTAGGCTCAGAGAAAAAGAATTAGTTTCCTACAGCAGAAGGCTGTTGCTGTGCATGTTATTTTAATATGCACAACTCAAAAACAGCCAAAAGCTTAAAATCACCCTCTCTAGAGAGAAGACTGAAAAAATTCATCTGACACTATTTTGGAGGGATGCAGAAGGGAAAAAAAAAGTGGTGTTGCGACAGCAGAGCAGAAGAAAAGCCATTCTGTTGTCTGGAAAGCAGAACTCCAGTTCAGACTGGAAAGCACCCAGCTGAAGTCAAGCCTCACATGCCACTTCCAAATCAGATATGCTTTAAAATAATCCTGAAATTCTCATTCTTGACTCAATAAACAGGAGGTGGAATTGTTTTTGCGCATTAACAGAACAGGGAATGACACACCAGTGGTAACGCCGCCATCCCCCCAGATGTCTGCAGCATCTGCACCTCACATCATTGCTCCACTAGCTCTTTTTAAACCCACACACTGCACTATTTCCTCACTGGAACGACAGCAAGTCGAGGTATTCCAAGAGTTTCAACTCAGTGTTGACTGCTCACAGGTCTTAAATCACAGCAAGCCTTCCTAAGGCACATACTTCATTCTGCACAAGTCTGAACTACAGCTAAGTTTTAAAGGTCTTTCAAAATATTAAACTGCCTTCCAAGATGCTGAGTTTTCAGGACGACGTTTCTCAGTCGTGTACAAGTCAAGAAAGCACACCTCCGATTTTCACCGTGAAGTCTTCTGCCACCATGCAGTTTCTCGCAGCAAGGTCTCTGTGAACGAATTTGTTGGCGTTGAGGTATGCCATCCCATCAGCAATCTCTCCTGCCATCTGAATCATCTTCTTCAGAGTTGGAGGTGCCTGGCCAGGATTACTCTGGGCAAGATTAAGACGGTAAAACAGGTAAGGGAGAAAGAAAAAAGTAACTGTTTCTACATCAACCTGTAACATACTTCAATTATTTATTCTTTATTTAATTCACATTATCACAACTCAGCCTGACATGATCCAGGCTACAGAGAAATTCATGATTACGTGCACCGTAGCACCTGCTCAGTGGGAAAACTGGCCGTATCAAGCCGGGCTGCCAACAGAACTCCCAAATAACACTTTTATAAAAGGCCGCTGTTTTAGGGAATACAAGCCAGAAAGACTTCTTGGCATAAGGACGCTGCCTTACACCTATGGAGTTTAAATGTCCATCCTTCTGCCACACAAGTCCCGAGATAGGAAGCAGAGGGCTTATTTGAGAGATCTCCGCTGATTTACCATCTTCACACACCACCACAAGACGTGAAGTGATTTCACTTCCTCTTCTCCATAACCAGATGTCTCTCGAATTACTTCTACTTGTAAACAGGAGAGAAGGGACAATTTCTTCTGAAGCAAACTCACCCCTCTGCATCCATGGATATTTGGCTTTGCAATTCTCAATCTCATGGATGGAGTTCAGGTATTTATACACAATGTCTAGCCTCACTATTCCCCACGAGCAGGAATTTCCCTAAGCTTTACACCCCTTGGATAATCATCACTGACTGGGTAACCAAACCATGGCCTCATACACTGAATTCTGCTAATGACAAAGATCCTAGAGCACACAGGTCAAGTCACTGGACCTCATCACATCCCCACACCCAGAGGTTAAATGGTTCCTTACCCACCTTCCATGGAAAGTGTTCATGTCCAGTCCCACCCTAACTTTCAAACTGTGCTACTTGGTCTCGAGATAATGAGCCATACCCACCACTTCCAGGCTTCCAAGAGCTGAATGCAACATACCCTAAGGGAGCCAGGAAGATACAACCAAGGAAGCCCAGATGGAACAATGTGAGTTAAATCCCGCGGATGAAGAGATCAGTATGGGAGCTGCATGGTTAAATAATTGCTAAAGACGACAGTGATCCAGCAAGCCCTCCATCCACCCCTTACCGAAGCGTCCTGCCTTTCTTCTCATACATGTCCTCAGAAGACTTCACTCAACCCTTCACACTGCACGCCAACAAGACAGGGAACTGAGGTCTATCACAGATGGCTTTGGAGGGCACCAGCAGACGACAGAGCTCACCATTTTGGTAATTTCTATATAGTGCCACCCTCCCTTTTGATGAAGTTGGTCTAATTCAACCAAGACTATTTAATAACCAGAAATGTTATTAACCATAAATGCTAGTCCAGCCCTTAGTTCACAGTCCTACTGGTGTCTTGTGAATCCTACACTGAGCATAACTATTTTCTGTATCCAATCACTTCAGCAATCTGCTCCTGCTACATGCAACGCCCTCCATTGGGACCACATTCATTCTCTTGTGCACATACTGTGATCGTGTTCTGTTCCTTTATGTTAGTCACATCCGAATTTCGAGATCAAGGGCAAAAGCTGTTGAGCTCATTCTCCACACAGTCTACTATGATTTCAGTGGCAGGTGACCTATGTGTCATCTTTATCCTTCACACACGGTATCGCTATGTGGCAATTTCAGCTGTTAGAATCTTTTAGGTTGGAAAAGCCCTTTAAGATCATCAAGTCCAGGCGTTAACCCAACACTGCCAAGCCCATCACTAAACCATGTCCCTGACACTTCGTCCTCATACCTCAAACCCTGCCCAGGATGGTGACTCCACCACTCCCCTGGGCAGCCTGTTCCAATGCCTGAAAACCCCTTCTGTGAAGAAATTCTTCCCAATATCCAAACTAAACCTTCCCCAGCGCAATTTGAGACCGTTTCCTCTTGTCCTACCGCTTGTCACTTGGGAGAAAAGACCAACCCTGCCCTCCTTTCAGGGAGCTGTAGGGAGCAACAAGGGCTCTCCCTGAGCCTCCTCTTCCCCAGGCTGAACACCCCCTGCTCCCCCAGCTGCTCCTCACAGGATTTGGGCTACAGACCCTTCCCCAGCTCCACTGCCCTTCTCTGGACACGCTCCAGCAACTCCATGTCTTTCTTGAGAGGCCCAAAACTGTGCATATTGGCTAAAACACTAGATTTTTACTTTCCAGCAGAGGCAACGGGCAGGATATAGAACATGAAAAAAATTATCCCAAGATGCATGCTTCCACTAGCCATTCTTTTGTTTAACATCTTGAGGAGAAATTAGATTAGACAAGAGATTTAATTCAAATCTGGGAATTAGGACTCAGTAACACAAGAAGGGACCTACTCCGTGCAGTACACCGGGTATTTGCAATAGCTACCTCATGAAAAAAGGTGTTGCAGATCACAGACCAGCTCATGCTTTGTCCTTAGAGTTTAAGAAGGGCAAGGAAGGCTAATTGCCTGCTGCTTCCAACGTGACGCTCTTTCGTTCAAGATGATTCTAACTGAAGAACTAAGAAAAACATCCAGCAATTGATGACTCACCTCTGTGTCTGGCCTCAATGATCTCAGGTAACTTTTGAGGTCCCCACGTGTCATCAGCTCCATGATAACCAGCGTAGGCTGGCCCTGAGAAACAACACCAAGCAGCCGAACCTGGAAGAGGTAAAATAAACATCCAGTTACCAATACAGCTAATTGAACTGTAGCAATCGTTTGTTCATGTTGATATCAAACACCCGTGAACCTGCGGGAAAGGTCTGAAAGTAATTTGGTTCCACCCACTGGCTCCTGTTGCGGCAAAACGTTACAAAGCTGCTCAGAGTTGAAGCTAAAACCCCAAGTTCGTGCTTCAGTCAGTGAACAACCTGCACCACCTCCTGCCAATAAGCACCCCAGCTGTACGAATTGCAGCCTTGTCACACGTTCATGACTTACCACATGGTGACAATTGAACTCCTTCATCACCGAGGCCTCGTTTAAGAACTCGATCCTCTCACGCATGCTTGCGGACTCATTGACAGTCTTGATGGCCACCCTGGTCTCCGGCTCATCCTTCACCACTCCCTTGGCTATTCCCTCGTACACCATTCCGAAGGAGCCTTGCCCAAGCTCCCGACACATGGTGATCTTCTCACGGGGCACCTCCCATTCGTCTGGAACATACACTACCGAGAGAAAGAACAGGCCGTGACCCTCCACTTCTGCAAGCGCTGCCATCACTCACCGCTTTACAGTATCGACTGCCCGAACAGTTTCACTGGAGGAAACACCAGAGACAACGCGGTGACCTTGCAAACAGTCGCCAGCCTTTCCCCCAGAGACAGGTACCTGCTTGGTATACAACTAAGTCGTAAAGAAAACATGTAGATGGACGTGAAGTGGCCTCACTGCGGTACTGACCTAACAGGACAGAAATAAGGAACCTCAGAGCACAAAAACAGGGTGGGAAGAGGCTTGAATCAATCCTTTAGTCTTGAGCTTTTCTTGGGATCCTTGGTTTTCCGATTCTTCCAGACAGCATCAAACATACTTGATCACCTGTATCCGTTCAGTGCCTGCTGTATTCTCCATGAGAAGAGCCAGACTCTCTGATCTAGTTGGCTCTCTGCATGGACCGATTCTGGTCACTGGCACACACGCTGCTGCACCAGAGCTGCAGAACGTGCTGCCGAGGCAGAAGAGAGATCTCAGAAGGGTACGTTTGATCTCAGGCAGGAGAGAGAGCTCAGAAGGCGACTGCTAGGAGTGAGGACTGCCTCAGGCAAGAAGACATCTGAGCAGTCACTGATGCTGCTGCCTATCACTCATCAAAGGAGGGGACAGTTGCGTCCCATGCTCCGGATGGGTGAAATGACAGGATGCAAAAATAGAGGATTATAGCTTGAACACTGACAGACCTTTAACTCTAATGATGCTGCTATAGAAAATAACAGTAAAATGGTCCACTGCCGCTCTGGCTAAACCCATGAGCCTCCTGGGGGCTTTGGGAAACACTACTCTGGCAGGAAGTCTACAGCAGTAGCACCAAACTACACTGTAAACAGAACTGATGCCCCAAGGAAATTTGCCTGACGTTCTGATTTCCTCCTACGCTTGAAGACCTCCACACGTACGTCACCCGTACGGTATGGGCAGTTATAGACCACCACATCTCTATGTGTGTGTGAAATTAATTACCTAGTAAGTGGGGCTCCAGTAGGAACACAGCTTCTTTTTGCATTTTATTATTTTGTAAAGCACACAATTTAGCCAGAAAGCTGAATTTCTAGGGTTCTCCATCCCACAGCAACTGCAGCACTTGGGCTTTCTGGGCATGCAGAACTGAGGATCCCTGGCTTGCCAGGCTCATTCAGCTCCCGCTGCGGCGCAGGGGCAGCCGGCACAAGAACTGGCAAGAAGTTCACCTACACCATTAGCAGGCACAACCCGCTGCGATAGTGAAGTACAGGAAAATAATACAGGCATACATAGAGCTCACCAAAAAAGCCACGCTGTTTTAAGAACAGCAACTTGGTTTCCAAGAATTTTTATTTCCTGAATGGTTTTAAACACTTGAGCATTATCCACATTGTGTCTCCCACAGAAAATTGAAAGAAATTAAAGATATCCCCCAAAACAACACACCTGACTTTAGAAACACAGTTATTTCACTCTGTTAGCAAAGCACTCGGCACAAATATACCAGCTGGGATCTAAACACTGCCACAGCCTAACACCTCTACATACTGCCAGCACCCGCTACACACCTCATCAGGTCAGTTTGAAATAGCTTTAAAAAACTGCCTTATCAGCCAGAGAAAAGCAGGCTCGTCTACCCCCCAGACACTAAGTGAAGTACGAATTACGACACATGCGTCCTCGTTTTAACACAATTTCTGCAGGTGGTATGTATGGAAGCCCACAGCATTGCTTTCCTCTAAGTGTGAAAAGTGGTTGGAGAGTTTGATTGGGATGGGAAGTGAGGAGACAGTGCTGGCTTTTGGAAGTGTTACTATTTTCCATGTGACAAGTGCCCAGAAACAAGCAGGGGATTGGGCTTAAAAAGGCAAACATGATGAATTCATGAATTCTTCCTTCATTCTAGTGAAAAGATCACCGGGTACGAGAGTAAATGATAATCCAAAAGTGAAACTCATGCATCCAAATTTGCCTCTGCTGAGTAAACTACGGGAAAAATTTAAAAACCATCCCAGTTTCAACAGAGAGGTGACATTTATGTATTCTCAATGATGGATTCCACGGCTGTGCTAGTAAAACGAAGAGAGAAAGCTGTTTTACAGCATCTCTCGTAGAGTTTCAAACCTCTCAATATCAGACAGAAGGTATGAAAGGAAAAACAGCACAAGTGTAAGGCCACACTTACCATCTGAAGCACTGAAGTACTCGGGGTTCACAGAAGCGTAAAGCACTCCATTGCCCAGTCTGTCACTGTTCCTGTTGAAATACTCTTTTTAATCTTTACACCTAAGTACATTTCAGACCCCCTGGACTACAGCTTTTCCACCGTTTGCTGTACATGGGGAGCTTTTTCAGATAAAGGGGATAAACCAAGTTGTTCTCCTTCCTCACAGAATGAATAGGAAAACAGCCCAGAACAGCTTTCCCAGGAAACCTGCAGCCTTCTGCGTACCAAACCAGCACCAGGAAAGCATGAACACAAGGTACTTGTAGCGGCTGGGTAAACGGTACGAAAGGCAGCGACGTGGTGATACGCCCAGGAGACCTGTGGCTGTGAACACACTGTAACATCATCTGCCCCTACTGTGGGAGAGGAGTGATTTAAAGGACAAGATTGGTTTTAATAGGGGATTCCATTCAACCATCTCGTAAGTGTTTGTACTATTTTATTTTTAAAAAATACACACACGCTGCTGCCACCCCACCCCACCCCCCCCCAATTTTACTGGGGTGATTTTCAGAATAAGACATATTTATTCAGCACTGTCAGAACTCTTGCAGGAGGGAGGCTACAGAAATAAAATTATCAATCAGACCTCAGAAAAATCAAAACTAAAACATTCTTGTGTTTTAAGGAAGGATGAGTTGTGAGGCATTTCACCTAGGAGAGCCCAAGGGAAGGCCAAGCAGGTATTGGACTTCACTAGATAGAAAGCCCCTCCTGGAGTGCTTGCGAATTGGTACCACTGCACAGAAATGAATTAGAGCTGGAAATAATGGGATACTCCGTAAGTGTAATAAAACACCTTCATACCTGGAAAGTCACAAGGCTGAACACTTGCACTGACTTCTATTAAGTTCTCATCATGTATTTCAATTAAACAAAAATGGCTAGTTACAAAAAACATAACTGAGGGTAACAAATCAATAGAACAGCCCCCTAGACTGCTCTGTCCAGGATGTGATTATTAAGTGGATGTAAAGACTTCAAAAAAAACCCCTAGATTTTGCCAGAAACCAAATTAACCTCAATAGAACTAAGTTTTCATGATTTATATTGACCCACAGTTCAGTCAAATCTCCTGATTATATAGGTTCAGTGTCTGCCATCCTTGTCCCAGTGGGCATGTTCCTGACAAGCCTTCCTCTTCCCTCTTAAACATGATACTGTAATAAAAAGCCTCTTCATATCTCAAGCAGCAGCCAGATGCTGGCTGGTAACTCTAAACCCCCTCCTTTTACACACCAACAAAGCAGAATCGACTTCAGCGTCGCGTCCTCCGAATGCCATCTCCCTTTTTAATTTCTAACTCGCTCCATGGGCACAGATTTGAATATAAACCTTCCAGTCCCACAGTTCAACCCCCAGCACACACAACTCACCTCTTTTTGTTGAAGATATACAGCATTATCAGTAATCCCCCAATGATGAGCAGGAAGGCAATAGGGAGCACAATTACCAAGTGCAGGAAGTTTCCATAGTTTGCTGCTGCAACCAACAAGAAAACAATTGTATCAGGGTTTCTATAAAATCTCCATTAACAAAGAAACATTCAAAACCCACTCAGTATATTTCCATGCAGGGAAGAAATCAAAGTACTCATTTTCTTGTCTGATGTGGAAAAGTGTACTCAGAAACACTCCCTGACTGCAGATGAGTGGAACAAGAAAACAGACAGTGAAAAGCATTAATTTGGTACAGAACAGCGTCTGTCTGGGGTTTGTTTTCACAAGTTACGCTTAAGGACTTCCATTCCTCAGTGAACAATATGTAATTGTTCACTTGCATATTCACTTCCCCCCGCCCCCTTTTGTTCACCTTGCAATTGCTTATACTTCTATTCTGAGCACACTCTGCTCTTGACCAGGTTCTTTAAAGTCCAGCAATTAGAAAACAAAACAAAGCGAAAGGAATAAAAGGTGGAGTTCCCGTTTCCTGCGGATATATCCGCTCTGAGGGCATCTCTGTGGACCCCGGCGGTGTTCTTCCAAAATATAAATTACTCCCGTTGTCAGGACCGGCATCACTCTCTCATCAGGATGCTATCTTCATCAGACACCACTCGGAACAGGTCATATGAAAAAGCATCTTGAGATTTAAAAAAAAACCCCAACTGCCAGCCAAAAATCTATACAATTACTTGTTTCTTGTATTACTCCACAATTTAAAGCGGGTTTCCAGTACTGCCACAGGTTTTGTGCAATCCAACGCCATGTTCTGACAGCTAACAGTACGTTCCCGACATAGCTGTGTACCACAGGAAGCCACAGTACTGTGTCCTACACGCTCCCGCCCGGTTGCACCTCCCGTACTCGTACAAGGCACACAGGAAAGGGGCCACACCCCAGATATACCTCCTGGCTGACATCACTTGCCAAAAAAATAGAACACAAGAATTCCCAAAGAAGCATCAGCGAGTAAGAGTACTCAGAGCACAGGCAAGAGGCTCATACACCCAGTTACATAAGTAAACATCAGGAATTATTAAAAAGACAATAGTTTCCCAGTCTGAGACAGCCAACAAACTGATCTTACATTTGGGCTGCACATAGAAAGAGACTGGCTCAGTCCACGACCCGTTTCCAGCTAACGAAGTGGCCTGAACTCTAGCAGAATAGTTTCCAGGGTTCAGATGAGTTAGTTTAGCTCCTCCCAGCTTCTTGTATTCCTGTCTGGAAACACACTCCCGCTTCTCCTAAAAAAAAGAAAAAAAAGCAATTTACAGTTTGTGTTAACATCTTCGCATTCCTTTGGTCTTGAGAAAATAATGTAGCTGCAGGGTAAGCTGATTTTTATAACTAAAAGCCCCATCTGATCAGTTTTTCTTAAGGACATACGTGCAATTCAAGAACTGTCACAATGAACAAAGCAAAGGGATGGCACGCTGGCTGGTGCTGGGTGCTCGAAATCCCAATCTCTACCTTTGGTCTGCAGCGCGGCACAGAAGCAGGTGATGAAAGATCCCATTTTGTGGATAAATTAGAGCTACAAGCAGTCACTGTTAACAGAGAAAGGTCAAGTCCTCACCTCTCCATGCTGCCCGTATTTGATTTCATACATGAGTATCAGCCCATTTGGATTTGCAGGCTCTAACCACTTCAGGTAGACGGTATTTTCTTCTTTTGCTTCCCACGCTACCGTTCCTGGAATGTTATCTGCTCCCTCTGTAAAACATTTACAGGTGATGTGAGAAGAACTCCTATGACTGTAACAGGAACTTACGCAACAGCCGTGGAAAACTAGAAGGTTCGCACAACTCTTGAGGAACGGAAGCGTTGCAGTAAGTGGGACTGAAAGGTCCGGAGGGCAAAGGGCACTGGGCAGGGGCCCGCTGGAGAGATGAGCGTGGTCTGCACTGCTGGTCATCGGCAAACAGCGCTGCGCAGACAGGTACGGGATGTGGTACAGTCTTCGGGCCCTGTGCGCCAAAAAACCTGTTTGTCAGCAGCACCTGGCTCTTCCTTCCAGATTTCCCACTGCACGGAAACACAGCAGGCAGCCCTGCCCACCAAACGGCCACCAATGGCAGGCGCACCCCAGGGTGCCCCACTAGAACACCCTGTCTCGGGGAATCTGTCGCGGTTGAAAACCGAGTCTCATCAGCAACGCGGGAACTGCTTTATCCCTCTTTCATTCCTGAGATGTTCTGGATAAAGCACATAAACTTAACAGGAATAGGAAGACCATTTCACTCCAAGAAAAAAGACCACTTTCTCAGAAGTACAGTTGTCAGGTTTGAACAGAATTGTTAAGCCTTTAATTTTCAGAGCCACATGCTAAAAATCTGGGAACATTTATTTCCTTTTCCCCTCATAAGATTTCCTTATTTCCTTGAAATATGCAATACATTTTGGTTTTTCACTGACACAGCTGGATCTGGATTATGATAAGCCTTTCCTTCCAGAAACAAAACAAAATCGCTACCATTCTGCAGCAAATATTCCCAGACATCTGCTGGAGTCAGAAGCTCTTTGCTGGATGCGTATGAGCTTACACTAAAATCATCTCTATTCTTCTCAGAAGCAGCACAATCTGTAGAAGTCCCAAACACGAGTACAGCATTCAGTGCTTCCTGCCTGAAGTACTCGAGATGCCGGCGACGGGGCACAAAGCGACACAGTACTCCCCCTGTTTCCAGGCCGGACAAACGCATGGTCATTCTGGGACAGAAGAAACGTTTGGCAAACATTCCCACCAGCAAAACTCTAACATCTGCACACAGTTCAGCGCGAAGACAGCAAAACGAAACACCAGCAGAGGAACATTGCCCTGCCTCCGTTCAGCGTGCAGGGAACGGAGGAATAAAACCTTTCCACCCGCCACGTCGGTGGGTCCCACCTATATCGCTGGGAAACGGATTCTTTCCTAATTACGTCAACACACACGCTTCCACCTTCCTGCAGGTGACACGACAGACGCGCTACATGTCGCTCAGTACACACCGGAGACCCGTCAAGGACGCTGAACTGCTCTAACAGAGTTTTATATCGCTCCCTTCTATTTCCCTGCATAGCACTTCTTTATTATGCCTCCATGTTTTTCTAACTGTTTCTAGACAGTTTGTCCTCCCTGATCGTCCCCCAGCAAATAAACCAAAGCTCTACACCTGTGGGAGCGTACCTGAAGGCATGGTTCTTGCAAAGACAAAGTTGGAAGCGCTACAGCCAAGCGTGTCAGCCTCATGGTTGCAGCTGTGAATATCGATGCGGTACAGAGTAAAAGGCTGCAGGTGGGAGATGACGGTTCTCTCCTTGCCGTCCACTTTGGTCTCAAAGAACGGGTATTCCACCTCACTCTCCTCCGCGTCAGAAACGTTGGTGAAGTGATCTGTCCCAGTCGCGTTCCTGTTGCGAGTGGCCAAAGTGGCGTTTGCGATTCGGAAGACGTCCCTCCGCTTCCGATCGGGTCTGTGGAGCAGAAAGACAGGTATAGGAAAGGTCTCTAAGAAAACCCACTTTTCCTCCGGCTCCAGGAAAACGGGGCAAAAAGACCCAGTTAAGCAACTCACTCTGCTATGAAAAAGCTAAACAAAGCAAACTGCAAGACAAGACCGAAGCTGTCTCTAACGTGAGCCTGCAGCGTGTCAGCACGTCCTATTACCCTCTCTTTTGGTCAGAAACCAATCCAAACTGAAGCTCTGCGCCCCAACATAAACCTGCAAACTCCTGACCTCACACAACAAACCAAACAGCACAAATGGATCCGCTGTTACTCAGGAGGTATCCTAGACTTGTGCTTAATGACAGTAATGTTGTCGCTCAAAATTAAAATCAGATGTTAAAAGCCGAAAAGGTTAGGGAAAACTCTGTTTTGAAGTTTGCTGGATTAGGAAAGCTAACTCCCAGTAGGCTTAACTTTCTTTTCAGTTGCAATGAAACGACAGAACTTGGAACGAACTGCACTGGGGAAAGAAACCTTGGAAGGTGGCAAGGCCACGCATGTTAACCACCAGGGTCGTGTGGGAGTTTGTGTATCTCCACTGCTCTCACCTGAACAAAAGCTCTGCAAAGGAACAACGAGACAACACAGTACTAATATGGTGCAGAGCGGAGGTCACTGAGCAACTCTGCTCTGCCTTACAGCCATCTGTTTGAAGTTCATGGAGAGTTAAAAACTTGAGGATTTACAGCAACATGACTACTTTCTCTAGTCTGAGAAACTTACAGTGGACAGGGCTGATTACCAGCATCAATATGAATTCACTCCTGAATATCTGGATGGTATTAGCTAACTGACACACGACTGCTACACATCAGACTGGTCACTTGGTCTTGGATCAGATCCAATGTAAGAAGAGTCACAGTACAAAACCAGTTTTGGCTTGAATCCTACCCCTGCTGAAACCAGGCAGCCAGTGCTCTGGTCACGCAGCAGTTAACACGGATGAAGACGAAGGCTAACATGCTTCTACCAGGGCGCCAGCTACAAACCAGGAAAATAAGGCCTCCCTCAACACACAAGGGGAAGAAAGATGACTCAACAGGAGAAGTTAATTCACTGTCAAATATACTGTCTCAGTACGTTCAGCCACAAACAGCATGCTGCACAGAGAGCCAAAAACACGCTGCCTTGGTTTTGAAATCCTCTGGCAGAGGTTGGATGAATTTTTTTTTTTTTTTAAAGAGTTCACTACAAAATTTTCCAAAATCCTTTTACTATGCCTCAAGTAGTCGTTTTGACACTCTCAGATGCCATGTAAACCACAGAACAGAAATAAACGAAGACGAGGAAAAAACTTCCCCAGTTACCAAGAAACTGTTTGACACAACATAGGAGCGAATGTCTTAACTTGTCCGTGGGGTACGGGGGAATTCCGTACACGTAAGCTCGACACTGCTCTGCACTCGTTTTATGGAAGTTACAAGTCCTACTCACCTTGCTTAGGATGAGCGTTCATTTACTGCTTTAATTCAGTGGGAAGAACCGACTTCTGAACCGTTAAAAGCACAGGGGATGCCTAGCACTGAACTGATGAACATTCACAAAGATCTTGTGACAAAAAGCATTGACTATTAATAAAGTCAATTTTTAATCAATCACAAAACCACGTGCCAGTACAAGCACCCAAAAGGCATGACTTTATCTACCACTGCTTTTATGGGACATGTGAAGTTTTGACTCTTGGGAAGTACAGTCCTACCTTGCCTTTGGGAAAAGAGACAAAGCAACACAAAACTTGTTGGTGAAAACTACAGTCATATCAAGAAGAGAAAGAGACCTGTAGGATAACCACAAGGCAAACATGAGTAGAACATCAAGAGATTTGACACCACTGCTTTTCAGTCAAGCAGCTTCCTGTTTTTTTTGAAAGGCACAGATAAATAAAAACACAAGCACCCACGGAAGTAAAGAAAAATCTAGAGATAAAAACATGGACATTCATCTATTCTGTTAAAGGAGAGGAAGGAAGAGAAATGCTCGAGAAAAAATAAACGTAATACTACAAGAACTAAATTGAAATGCAAAAGGAGGAAGAGTGTGGGCACTGAACAAACGCCAACTGTTCTCACACTTTATGGCAATTTTCACGTTACTTCTCGGGTACCTTCTACCACACACAGAGCCCGTCCCATCCTGCTCATCAAGGAACCAAAAACTTGAAGAACTCCTCATCCTCTTGTGGTTGCGAGCGCTTCTAACTAGAGTCCTAATGTTTGACATCTCCCTCACCGCTGCAGTAACACCCATAGGGTCATCCAGAAGTTGTACACACGATTAGATCAACAGGCTTCTTAAACAACCTTAACACCACCCAGTCACATACTTTCACACCGTATTACATGCTGCATCTCTTTCATAACATCCTGGAGACAGGTAGAACACTGGAAACAAATGTTACTATTGAGGCTTGCATTAACACATTAATTAACTTCCCCCTTGGGAAAAAAAAGAAATAAAAGACATCAGCAAGTAACGAGCTGCTTAGATTTGTCCCACGGAGACGTCTCACTAGCTCATAATCTTTAATTTCCCACACACACAGTGTCTGTAAAGTTGCTGAGCTATGCAGCTATTTCTGAGCCTTGTGCCTTATCTGTCCTTGCTGTTACACAACAGACCTGTGTGACAGTACCTTACCTTAAGGAAAAAGGGAAACGGACAAGCTTTCAGGAAATTCTTTGTGAACTGGTCAGTTTATTTGTTACCCTCGAGTTCAAGGTTCTGTGAGTTTCCTTTGGCTGGGTGGGTGGAAGGGATCCAAGAAAATTTGGAAGATAACACATTTGAAATGACAAAGCTTCGGTGAAATAAAAAAATTCCTTTGCAAGAGACTTTCAAGTAGTTTAGACCTGGCACATATCTTTCAAAACTCCTTGCTGTGCTCTTTCATAACATCCAAAATCGGATCACGCTGACGAGACTCCACACTGCTCAGGAATGACATCCTGGCCAGTCTGTTACTTCTCTGTACCTCAGCTCTGCTGCTGGCCCTCATGGTCAGCAGGGAAACACCACGCACACTGGACTACACAGGCTAAATGTGACGCACACAGAGCGCAGATAAAACACCTGGCACCTCCAAAGAAAGGCAACATTGAGTTCCTCATTTTTTGGATAAAGCTAAGGAGCTCTGCGCAATTCTCAGTCCCAACCACCAACAGGTCAATCCAACACATCCTTGAATAAAGGTCAAAGAAAGTCACAATGGAGAGTGATATAAACCAGTTGTAATGAGCAGCAATGTCACACTTGATGGTGAAGTCCTTTGTTTGAGAACTCTAAACGTCACCTGCCAACAGAGACAATGAGACAACAGGCACGATGGAAACCTGATTGCTTATAGACTGTCACAGAACAGCTATACACTGTGTGCTGGGCCCCAGGATCCAATTATCTAAAGTAAAGAACAGCTTACATGAAGGATAAATTGGAAACTCCAGGATCAAAATCACCAATTAATTCAGTAGTATCTACTCTATGTTGCAGCATAAAATCATTACTACTCCACTTAATGTGTAAGCAGTAGTGTTTATCACGGAAGAGTGGGCGTATTTAATACCTCCCTGCAGCACAGACCCAGGAAACCAATATGCCCTTTGCAATTAGTGCAGTGAGAAAGGAAGACCAGTTTCAATTCTGCGAGGTGACTATGCCCTCAATATCAAAGGCAAATAAATCTTCAGGTTAGGAACACAAGCACTTAAATGCCTATTTAGAGAAAGATCACCTCTGGAACCCTCTGCCTGCCACTGGTTGCTCATCTCTGAAACCCTTACAAAGAGCCCCTCAAGTGACTCTTGACTCTGAAAAGAAACCATCACTGAAGTCCTTGAACAATATAGGTAAGAACCCTTACCATTAGCTAAAACTGAGAGGAGATGAAAATTAGTGAATAAGAAGCTGCAAGGTAAGGCTGCGGGTTGTCTCATGTAAAAGGGAAGATAACATTTGTGTGTTTCAGGAGGTATCTACATATGCTCTCATGTTCAGGCAGTCTCATCTCTAGGAAATGTTGAAAAAATAGTATTCTTAGCCCCACCTGCAAAGAGATAAGTGTCCAAAATCCATTACCTGGGGACAAAGATGGAGTTGTGAAGGAAGTTCTCAAAGACTTTCCGGTACTCTGCTTCCTCCTTCTCAGCTTGCTTTTCTGCCTCTGTCTTGGGACAAGCACAACAAGGTCCTTTTTCTCCTCCGCAGCCCTCTGGCTTGGTGGGTTCAGTAGCTTCTTCTGTATCAATGGTCCCATCAGCGTACCTTCGAATTGGGACTTTATCTTAAAAGAACAGAACAGAGGCGGCTTGTTCCTCCTCTCTCCACACCACGAACACAGCAGCAATCCCTGTTTGCCCATTTCCCTTCCCCTCGCTAGTATTCCCAGGAGAGATGTGGAGCAGGGCACAGGCTTTGGCTCTCAGAGGCAGTGCACTGGCTGGTCAGTCACCTGCACGTCAACACCACCGCGTTTCATTTCCCTACCTTTGGAGCAGTAATTGTGCCTGTAAAGGTAACTGTCCTGAGGTTGCTGCTGCCATCGTACGATGTAGTAAGAGAGGTTCCCATTGGGAAGCGAGGGAGGATTCCACTTTACGATCAGTTGGGATGAGGAGTTGGATGCTGAAATAACATCCAAGGGAATGGATGGCACTGGAGGGGGAAAAAAAAAAATAACAAAGCGTAAGGAATTTGAATGAGAGCACTTCACAGTGTATTTCAACGCAAGCTTTCGAAGTGAATCCCAATCCATTTCTACACTGCAAGAAAAACACCATCCTATCTCAAATAAAACATTTCTTACTTACACCCCACTAACAACGGTTATTGAGGGTTCAACTGCAACCAAATACAGTCCCAATCTGAAGCTGTACTTAAATTTGCCTTCACCAATGAAGCAAAGTCTGAAATCCCAAGTCTGAAACACTCCCTCAGTTCCCAATGAAAATAATGTCTGAACACCCACAGGTTTTTAATTCAAATCATAAAACCATGGAATGGTTTGGGTTG
>NW_010226313.1:0-645 GCF_000690775.1 Eurypyga helias
CAGGCACAGGGGTGAGACTGACTGTAGACCTGGGCCTGTAGTTTCCCGGGTCCTCTTTTTTTCCCCCTTTTTAAAGATGGGGGTTATGTTTCCCCTTTTCCAGTCAGCAGTAACTTCACCAGACTGCCATGACTTTTCAAACATGATGGTTAGAGGTTTTGCAACACCGTCTGCCAGTTCTTTCAGGACCCGTAGATGTATTCCATCAGGTCATGCATTAACAGATAGAGATCTTCTGGCTGAAGTAAAACTGAACTAATTTAAAACCAGTCAAGTTTCAGATGCCTTTTTGTGCCCTGACACTATTTGAGTACTTAAGCCTTTTGGAAGATGGTGCTTAAAACAACATGGATGGTATCATTCTATTTCTGCTAAGTCTACAAAAAAATAAAACAAAACTCAAAACTATTAAAGCTCAACATACTAGAAAATTTTATCAGAATCCATAGCAAATTAAATAAAACCATTTGCTAAAAATGCTATCAGTAATATGCGTCATGTGACTGAGCAAGCAGTTTTCACCTGGTATAGCAGCTGAACTTCAAGAAAAACCCCACTTGTTATATTGTGTCAAACCTGCTGTTCAATACACCAACTGTACAAAATACTGCTGGCAGTCCAGTAGTCAATCTCTTGCTTTAATCT
>NW_010226313.1:667-14420 GCF_000690775.1 Eurypyga helias
ATACTAAGTAGACGCAGTTTTCCATTCCAAATCTTTTTTTTTTCCCCTTCAACTAAGGGTTTTTTCCTGTGTTCACAAACAACAGCACGTTTTTTTTATTGCGTTTTCCTTCCATCTTTATATTCTTTCACATCCATACATTTATAAACTGCATCCTAATGACTGAAGATTATTTTATTTATCAGTAACAAAGTTATATATAACAAACATCTACTTATTTCATGGCCAGATTAAAGAATGAATTTTGCTTCACTGATGATTCCCAAATTAAACAATAAAACCAAAAATAAGTACAGTTGAAGAGACCTAGAGCTACAAATGATTATTGAAAGTAGTTTGTAATACAGGAAAATTGGCAACAAGTGATGCTTCTGTTGTAGATGGATTGAGGACAAAATACAGGAAGGGCTTGTAAAAAACAAAACCACCCACCCACAAACAGAAGGGGAAGTTGGGTGAAGTTGGTACACAACTCCTATTAGAATTGTTGGTGGGGGAGTTGTTTTGTTTGTGCTTTGCTGGAATTTATTCTGCAACATACAGCTCATGTGGTGAAGCTGCAGCTTGTTACCTTCCTAGCCAGCCGTGGCTACATACTACCTGTCCGGTCCAGCACTGACAACCCGCAGTCCTGGAGCCCCATGATTCCTTCTCTTCCTTTACATTTATTTTTCATTTAAATTCCCATCCACTGCACCAAAGGCATTCTTTAAACAATCCAGTTCCCAAAACAGATCAATTCATGAATCTGATTCATGTTTTTGTGAACAGCTGGGGGGGTTTTGTAACCAATTTATTATTTTGACAGGTCAACTGACAGCTGATTTGCATCATGATATTTCTAATGTTCAGCTGAAAAGAAGAACCTATTTACTTTATTTCTTTCAATGGGTACTGAAAGAGAACTGATAAAGACAAGAAAACTCACGCTTCAGCAGAGGCATAAGCCCTGGAGAGGAGTATAAATTAGTCCCAGTGTAATCTTTGACAAAGAGGTCAACACAGAACCTTGAAGTAACTAAGAGATTGCTGTTCCATAGGCTTCCTACTTCAGGGAAATGGTGCAGGACTCCAGGACAAGGGCAGGTCTTCCAGAGACGCTTGGGAGGGCTGGTGCAGCAGAGGCCTCCCATCTGCCCTGCACACATCAGCCCTGCTCCATCCCAGGGAAACCTCAGGCAACCAGCACACCAGCCAGCTCAAGGGATGACCTCAAAGCAAACATTTGCCTTTCTTCCAGCCATCAAAAGCCAAACACAAAACGACTCCTGTACTCCCTGCTCGGCTGAGCCTTGGTCTCAAAAGACCTTTTGGGTAACACTTCGCAAACTTATGAGACTAACTGAATAAGATGGGCAAGTCAGATACCACATATGTATTTAAATTTTTGGTTCAAGGAGCCGGGGGGGGAGGAGGGAGCACAAGGGGAAACACACGGAAAAAGACCCACACTTGCTCTCTGCAGTCCTTGTCTTCTTGTCATAAACAAAGCATAAATATAGACCTCTTCATGACTTTCATCCAGACTCTATAGAAGTAAAACAGATAAGCACAACAGAGGAGAAAACTTCAGCACCCCAAATTTTTTTGGCTAATACAAGCAGAATTTTAACACAATGATGTAATTAGTTTTGAAATAGCAATAACTATCTTTTTCAGCAAAGAGGTTCCTTTATTGAAAATTAAATTTAGGAGTCAAGTAGGTTTGAGGTCCATCAGCTTTTGAGTTAAGTGCAAATTTAATTCTATACCCTATATTTAAACTGAAGGAAACTCGAGAGCTTGCTGTCACAGTAAGTCAACAAAAGTCACAGCAAGTTCTAGCAGTAAGTTCACGGTCAATGCACACAGAATTATATGTGACCAATTTGCATTCTCTCTGAGCAGCAAGAAAAACTGCAGTAGTCTTGTAGCTGTAGCCCAATATACCTTCAATTTCAAATATTAAGAAATGCTCTACTTAGAGGTGAAAATTGGCTGGCATTATAGGGTAGGCTACTGATTTAGCTGGTTTGCTGAAAAATGATAAGGCTCAAAAGGTTTAATGGGTGTTAAATTGGGAGCAGATTGTTAAAATTTGAGTTAGGAGACACAGTACTTGCATGGTGAAAGACAAGTGGATGTTGAAGTCATTCAACCTCTTGAACAACTAGACTCTTCAGTAGATGGAAAAAGCAAATCACAGCTTGTTAACTGAACCATGTTAATGTTTTCCCTCCTTAAAACATCCTAACATACTTAAAAATAAAATAAAATAATATAAAATAATAATTTCCTACAAAAACATGGCAAAAAAATAGTTTGTTGTATTAGTCTCTCTGTCTTGATTAATAGTTAGGCATAATTATTATAGCATACAATAGTAAGAGTCACAAAATATGTCAAGTTTAATGGCTTCTTAAAAATTGCAACATACTATTGATATGCCTTGTAACGCTGAAATTATGTAGTATCTGAATCACGTATCACACGAACCACAAGAAAACATGCCAGGACAAAATGAAAACAGAAGATAGGAAATCTGGAAAAGGATGCTGGGATGAAAATGGGAGGACAAAAAGAGTTATAGGGGGAACTAAAAGTAGGAGGCAGAGGGAGAACTGGGGATTTCACACAAACCTGGAAGAAAGAACCACCTCTCCCTCAAGAAACAGAAAGAGAAAGCTAACAGAGATGAAAAGAATGAAAAAGGAAGAAAAAAAGACCTGCCTAAACTGAACTACATCAAGTCTGAGATGAGGCAACTAGATTAAAAAAACAGCTGCAACAGATAATGTCCCTGCAACAATTTGACAAGCATGAAGCCTGAGCAAAGGGCTAAATAACTTAAATAGCAGGGCAGAAAAATCCAGTTTAAAGTTTTCAGGAAACAAATGACCCTGGCATTTAAGCAAAAGGATCATCAGTCCAACACTGCATATATGGTCAGGTGCTTACCACACAGAACACACATTTCTCTTCAGAGCTCTTCAGGCTTAGCACCTTGGACACAGGAGTCTGGAACTGTGGCACTTCACAAGCTTCTCTTCCTCTCGGTTCATTTAATGAAAGCAAACAGAATTTCCAGCCCTCACTTACAGAAATCAGGAAGAAATTGAGACACAATATACATATATCTGAAACCCAAATTTTCATTTGCTTGTTTTTTAGATATCTAAGTGAATGCTACAATGAAGAATTAATAACAGTAGTCACTGCTCTAAAGGTCTGACCATCACATTCTGGACAGCAGGTGCAAAGAATATGACCTATTCACCAATCAGACACAACTGAAGTGCAATTTCTGCAGTTCCTTGAGAACAAAAGGTCACTTGCTTCTATTGAGAAAAGTCAGCATGCAGAGGGCAATGCGATCACAAGAGACAGCAGGCTGCTCTGCTACCAAGTGAGGGGAAAAAACCATGGAAGGTAAAGCACGAGCTGTACATTTTGAAAAAGAACCCTTTAAGACGTAATTCCACATGTATTCGAATTCCAACTGAGCAAGGAAAGATACCCATAAAAAGTAGTTAGGTATTTTCTTTTATATTTTCAACCTTTGAAGCTGTTGTTTCTCTAGATGACGCTCTACCCTGAACCTGACTGATCCTCTCACCCTACATTTTACATTAACCAACACTATTCTACCCATGCTCCTACCCACAAAACCACAGTATTGTAGAATCACAGAATCATAGAATGGTTTGGGTTGGAATGGACCTTAAAGAACATCTAGTTCCAACCCCCTTGTCATGTGCAGGGACAAAATAATAATGTTCCCAGAGGCACTGCAATACCGGGATGATGGGTGGAGCGGAGGGAGCAAGCTCCGGGCCCAACTCCCAGTGCCAAAAACCCGTTTAATATAAAGTCCTCTCATCAAGGGCATATCAGATATTAAACTGATAAGAACAGATACTACACTTGATCTTAGCCAATTTTCTAACTAATTTTCTTAGGCTATTTTCTAACATATCGAACAGTCAGGATTGTTAGAGAAAGATTTAACATTGTATTCCTCCTCCCATTTGGGAATCTCAGCCACTGAAGCAGCACTTCCGTCAACTGCTTCTACTGTGACAGATACCATCTACTTATCATCCTATGAAAAGCATGGAAGAGGGATTTAGATCAGCATTCAGATCCTGGAAAACAAACCCCACACCTATCCTGTTGTTTGGCTTTCAGTCACTTGCAGCAGCAGCGAAGTAGAAGTAAGTATACATAGTACAACCCAGTCTATCAGTAAGAAGGAAGAACAAAAAGAACAAGGTGATTTCAAGATCCAAAACAGCTCAGTCAAGTTCCTACCTTCCTGAGTTCTGCAAAGCACAAAACAAGACTTACTACAGAACAGTATCACATTCCTCTACTATGATAATCCTTAATTAATTCACTGCTAACATCTGTGTAGAAACAAGTATCTGAAATATTACTTACACAACTATTCTTGTGACCACCACAACTATGCAATTTTAAGGTAGCTCTGTTCTATTTTATACTTACTCCTTCTCCTGAAGGATGATACTCTACCTTGCCATTGGTGCATTACAATCAAAGACCTTTTTTTTCCAATCTAATGAGATCATATGTAGGGTGCATTTTTAAATATGTTTTCCACTCAAAAAAAGAAGAAAAAAGCATAACAAAATTTACCATTAACGTCACTAATAAGCCTAAAACCCTTGTTATGAGAATTTATAAATAGCCTTCTGATATGGTCCTAATATATCCAAAGATACCATATTCCTAGCCTAAGACACATAAAAAATGTCTTTTTAATAATGTCAATTTTTTTGATGTTCTTCTTGGCTTAGATTAGCTTTCTCATTTATCCTTGATACACTCAATACAATAAAGCATATTAAATTTTAGCTTTCTGTTCAATACATATTTTAATCTTTATAAATAAATTCAGCACATGTTTTATTTTCCATTTTCCACTGCTTTATAATTTAGTCTTATCCATGGAAAATCAACTTCAATTCCATTATTTTATCTGTTTGATTCCACTGAAAAACATCTGTCTTAGTGATGCAGAAAGCTGTCTTTTATCCAGTTAGTTAATTCTAATATTTTAACATGTTTTGTACTACTTGGACATTCTTCCAGCTGGAGACAAAAATTAATATAATTCCAGCTGAAGACAAAAATTAATATAATTCGTTTACATATAGTACGTGTACACCTCACTCATCTAAGAAATCAGTGTAATGTTTATACAGCAATGTTGAGTTTAAAGTTGAATTATCTCATCTCCAAAGTTTCCTATAATAAGGGCATAACTCTAAAAACCCTTAGCTCCCAGTACTCTTACCCAAGTCAAACTGAATAACATATGGGACTAGTCTGGAGAGCCTTACACCTTATCTGCCTCTCACTTGTTGTAGCCTCTATTACTCACAGACAAACATGAAATCACACACGCAATGTAAGCTCATATGTTGCTGACATCAAGTTGGTAAATTAAAAAAAAAAAAAATACAATGCTATACCAAACAAAATCTGTTTAACTAATAAGGCAAAGTGGACTGCGCTACAGAACTTTTATCTTAAGTAAGACTAGAAGCAAACACAACCACACATTAATATAAATCTCAACCACAAAATATACCTAATGTCACAAAAAAGGACAAAAAAATACAGGACAGGCTGAAGCAAGCAATACAGTCATCTTTAACAATGTGAAGGAACGTTATTTTTGGCACCATGCACTATTCCAAATAAAGTTCATAATAAAGTTCCAGGGTCAGTACACCAGGCCTGTCTGCGTTTAAGAGGCATTTGGACAATGGCCTTAATGACAGGCTTTAACGTTTGGTCAGCCCTGGATTGGTCAGGCAGTTGGATTAGATGATCGCTGTAGGTCCCTTCCAACTGAAATAATCTATTCTGTATTTCTCATAACAGAGTAAAATAAGTAACATTTATTAGTGGTATTATTTTAAAACAATACATCATATCCCTCATATTTGTTAAGTTTATCCATGTATCTCTGCACAATCACAAACTGATATTCAGCAGCAAAGCAAAGTTCAAGTACTAAAATACTGCACAATGAGAGCTCCACTCCTTCCGATGAAATTAAGAAACAACAGTCTCATGATCAGCTCATTACCCTGAAGACAGCAGCATTCAGACAGCATTTCTGCGTTGAAGATGACCAGGTCTGCAACCACTTATCTGCTGCACTAATTGCTTCACAAAAATGCAGTAATTGCCACAACCAATTCCTGGTCTATACAGCATCAATGTCACCCTTTACCCTGGCTGACTTATCATTTAGACTTCTTTTCCACTCCACTAAATGAAATGAAGGAATCCAGATGCAAATCTCAACAAGATGGCAAACCACACAGAACTGTTGCAGAGAACAGCCATAGAATCACAGAATGGTTTGGGGTGGAAGAGACCTTAAAGACCATCTAGTCCCAACCCCCCTGCCATGGGCAGGGACACCTTCCACTAGACCAGGTTGCTCAAAGCCTCATCCAGCCTGGCCTTGGACACTTCCAGGGAGGGGGCATCCACAGCTTCTCTGGGCAACCTGTGCCAGTGCTTCACCCCCCTCTCCGGGAAGAGCTTCTTCCTGATAGCTAATCTAAACCTCCCCGCTTTCAATTTAAACCTGTTACCCCTTGTCCTTTCACTACAGGCCCTTGTAAAAAGTCCCCCCCAGCTTCCTTGTAGCCCCTTCAGGTACTGGAAGGCTGCAATAAGGTCTCCCCGGAGCCTTCTCTTCTCCAGGCTGAACAAGCCCAACTCTCTCAGCTTGTCCCCATAGCAGAGGTGCTCCAGCCCTCTGAGCATCTTCATGGCCTCCTCTGTATTCGTTCCAACCAGTCTATATCCTTATGTTGAGGGCTCCACAGCTGGACGCAGCACTCCAGGTGGGGTTTCACAAGAGCAGAGTACAGAGGGAGAATCCCCTCCCTCGACCTGCTGGCCACACTTCTCTGGATACAGCTCAGGATACGGTTGGCTTTCTGGGCTGCCAGCACACACTGCTGGCTCATGTCCAGCTTTTCATCCACCAGTCTCGACCTTCTTTCCAATTTCTAACGTATGTCTGCATAGATGCACACAAATACACAGTGAAACAACCATCACGCGCTCACTTTTTACACTGGGATGTTGAGGAGGTTGGAAATTGTTAGAAAGCAGTTTACCTTTTATCTCCTAAATGTACAGGTGTGTTAGGCTACACTTCAGCAGAGCTAATCAGAATTAAGGCTTTGCAACCTTAACAACCTTTACAACCTCCTGATCTGAGGAAAGCAACACACCTCATGAAGACAGTCTGGCAAGTTCTAGCTAAAGCCCATGGCTTCCACTGGTCTTGAAGGGTGGCCTGGCAATATCTACGGCCTTTTATGTCTCACAATCCAAAAACAGGCACTAATGTGGAAAGATCTGCACTGGAAAAACAAAAGCAAAAAAAAAAAAAAACCAAACAACCCTCAAGCACACACTACAAACACCACCTACACAAACACTCCTTAATCTTTCAAGGGAAAGAAAACCCAACCCTCAAATCTCTAACAGTTAATTGAAAATTCATTGTTTACTCCAATTTTACAGAACATCACTCTAAAATTCTACTCCCTCCCCATTTGTAAGTGTTGGCTTACTTATTAGAATAGAAAATGTTTCTATTTCAGCATAGGAAAAAAAAAAAAGAAAAAGCCTTGCCTCTCTAATTTCAGTCTTTTTTTTTTAATTTGAAATGGAAAAAGGTCATTCACGACAGAAAATGCTGGGGATATATTAATGCAAGGGAATGAATCAAAACGGGAACACCTGACTCCGAACACTTCCAAAGTTTAATTTATTTTAAACCACTGACAAAAAGTAACACTTCTTCCCTTGACATCATTCTCCAATTCATACTTAAGTATGTCTTTTATAATTCTGAAAGGCATAACAGCCAGCCATACATCAAAATGAAAGCTGCAGTTTCAGATATTCCATTTCCCTATTTTATAAGCCACAACAATATTACTTAATAGGCAAGAGCTGGTTTCCTTCAACAGTCTTCTATTCACTTCAGATGGGAAAATATATATTCTTGTGCAAGTAGAACATCTGAATATTTATAGTTTGGGAACTCTTGCATGACTGGAAAGAACTTAGAAGATGCCAGCAATGTTTTAGAACAAAACTTCATCAAAGATATATTTCACACTGTTCCATATTTCACTCATCATTCTAAGGCAAAAAAAAAACCAAACCACCCACCTGCTTTTTTGGAAAAAAAAAATATTTAGAGATTCCCCTCGGGAATCTTTAAGCAACAAAGATGACATACAAGACTCAATACCAGGTCTCTTTTTCTTTTTAGCTGCACAGCTCTAAAAATCTCTTCCAACTTTAACAGAATCTGCTCCTATCTTTAAATAGGCAAAGTTTTAATAAATTTTAGAAGTGGATGGTGATATTTTAGCTTTCCCATAATAATGGGAGGAGGTGTAGACAATCAAATTTAGAGATTAGTCATCAGCAAGATCCCATCATTCCACCATTCTACCAGGAGGGCATTTTGATGTTGTTGGCAAGTTTCAGTATATATCTTCAGGTCTGTCCTAGAAGACAGCAGTCACAATTTAGGTAGCATCTAGCACCAAGAAAAAAAATCTCTAACCTTCTTTGAGGGATGGGAACTCTTTGCTGGCAAGAAGGGCACAGCTGGGGTTAATAACCTTAAAGGGCTGAAATGCAGAATTCAGTTTAAAACTGCTTTATCTTTATTGGATTCTTCCATGAGGCAAGGAGGCAATGGAGGCACATAAAGCAATGAACCCATTATAGCACGGTCACCTAGACAATCCTGATTCACGATAAGCAGAGAGAGATGAAGTAAAGACCAGAAAGCATCTCCTAGAAGATTATGGAAGCACAGTTCATGTTGTCTTAATCCAAATTTCTAAAACGCATAAGCTCAATTCTGTTGACAATTTATTTTTACCCTGTAATGTTCACATACAAAACACGCTGCTTTCTTCATAAGAGACAAGACCTTGATTTCAGGTTACATTTTTCTACAAAGTGAGCAGTGAAAAATGTTTTAAAACGTATGACTACAAGTGTCCAGTTTAAGAATACAGCTGATCAGTGAAATAATGACTATAAAATCCTCTCAACTTTGATCTTTACACTCAAAAATGAACACCTTCTAAAAGGAAGGCATGGAATAAGGCATATAACAAAAAGGGTAAGCACTTAAGAAATCAAGTAACAAATTGATTTTAGTTGTATCTCCTCCTCAATTCATCTACTTTGTATAAATGAAAACATGTACACAAAACTTTGGTAAAAGAGTACCCATGTAACCTAAATTAAAAACAAACAAATCCCAACCCTCCCCACTCCAAAAAGCAGTAAAGCCCTGCATGTCTGCAGATTCCCAGAGGCAGAAGCCTGCCCCAGATGCTCTTCTCTCCTCCCCCAGCTTCAGAGTTCCCAGAAGTGCTAGAAAGCTATACTGGCATAACTCATGTCAGAGTAGAAAGGGTAGAGGACTGGGTCTTCAGGTTTTCCATAATATGGAAAGAAGAGAAATTCTGAACTTCCTTCCAGGTCTTACATTTCTGACTCTGGGCTACTATTGGGATATTTCTTATAATTTCAAGATCATCAATTTTATAATCAGTATCCACTATTTTTGGCTTGGGGTGAGGAGGGCAAAACTGAAAAAAGCTCCCCACCCCAAAAAAAACCCAAACAAAACAAACAAACAAAAACACACACACAAGCAAAGGCTTAAAGCTTTGTTAGGAAGGTGAGATGAGGGGAGAAACTGTATTTCCTTCCTGGTTTAAAATCTGCCAGATAAAACTTGGCAAATAGAATCATAGAATTATTTAAATTGGAAAAGACCTTTAACATCGAGTCCAACTGTCAACCCAGCACCGCCAAGTCCACCTCTAAACCATGTCCCTAAGCATCACATTTACACATCTCTTAAATACCTCCAGGGATGATGACTCAACCACCTCCCTGGGCAGCCTGTTCCAGTGCCTGATAATCCTTTTGGAAAAGAAATTTTTCCCAATATCCTATCTAAACCTCCCTGGCACAACTTGAGGCCATTTCCTCTTGTCCTGTCTCTTCCCACCCACAATTATCCCCACTCTAGACTATTTAGCATTTCAAATATTAAAGTTTTTTTAATGTAAACACATTAAAAAAATACTATTTTTCATTCAATTAACTATTTTTTTTAATAGGCTAGATAAACACCTAAGTTTTAATAGTGACTGTTCAAGTGTTAATTTTTGCTGCAGGCATTTTGTTTGTGTCCTAGTTTCTCAGGACAGGTCTCAACTCCCAAATTACATTACAAAAATATATATATATAACTTAGAGAATGGAGTTGGATTTGGTTGGGTTTTTTTTTTCCACATGTAAGTTAACTGAAACTATGAGGAAGAAGTGCAGCACAGCCTGTTCCAACCAGCACCAGAAAAAGTCTCAGATCCTGCTTTAACACAATCATACTGTGATCACTGGTGACCGCCAAGATTCCAAGATAAAATACAGCAAGCACCAATACCTTAAAACCACTTTTCAAATGTAAGATAGGTCTGTCTTTCAAGTGTTCACTGAGATTTGCAGGATCAGTTAGAAGACTTTGCCTCCATGTATTTCCACACCATGGATAAGAAAAGAATGACTGGTAGGGAAAAAAAAACAAAACCCTAAACACACACTCAGGGAGCACAGAAGTACTTCCCATAAGCCTGGCAAAAATTGCCATAATCATTAAAAAGAAATGCAGAGGAAGTCAGAAATATTCTAAATAATAACTTGGCTTCTGGTAGCTGCCATGCGTCCAGCATTCCAGACGTAAGTCCTAACTCCTTAAAAGTCTGTATAAGATTTCCCAAAAGAAGAAAACAAAACAACAAGGTCAATACATACAAAAAGAGGAAGGACACATCCAGGAAAACCTATACCACACTAATACTTCTTCCTCCCCAATTTATTATCTCTTCAGCTATCTTCATTTTAAAAAAGAAAAAAAAAACCCTACATTTCCTTACTGCTGCATATATCTCAAACAATAATCAGCTTCTTAATAAACTTTAGAGTTGCTTGAGATGGCCATACACAGCTATTAAACCAGTGTTGAGCAGAGTGGTATCTACCAAAGCTTTGATAAAATCCAGACCATGTAACACTGATTACTTACCGGAGCACTGATAAAAGTCTTGCTCCTCAAACATGGAAAAATCTCATCAGTAAAAACTCATTTTTTTTCTCACTGTATTTATTTCTCCAAAATCCATTCTAAAATGGCAAACATGCTGGCCTCTTACTGAATCCCATTGTGCCCTTGGACTACACTGGCATTAATCCTCAAAATATCCCATTAGAGTTTAAGTCTGTTTATTTAACCTTCACAAGTATCTAGGAAATATCCATAAAAATCAAAGAAATCACTAAAAGCAGTGACACCTACTTATCCTAACATAGGGGTTTGTTCCTGACTATTTTAGGAGAAAAGGGACTTGTTTTTTAAAGGAACAAATCTTTTTTTGGTGTTTTTTTCCTTTCACCTCACCTTTGTAGCACATCAACCAGCCACCATCATCAAAATAACCTGCAGAAAAGGAGACTGGGCAAACAGCTGCAGGTTTTTCATAATCACTGGTAAATCTCCCCAACAAAGCAGTAGTGCTGCATCCAATAATCTGTACTCCAATGAAAACATACCTCCTAATGCTGGTAGGACACAGGAGCTTGTCACTCAAGTGCCATTCTGCAGTAGTGTCTGCAATGCACTTAAACAGAATTAATTGTCATCCTCTAAAGAGCTGATCCATTAGCACTAGCGTGTTCGGCTGTGATAAAAAGGAGACATCGTTGGCAATGCTCAGCTCATCTGATCTCATGGGAATACTTCAGAACATTCTTTTTTTAGGAAAGCTTTTATAACCTTCTGAAACAGTACATAGGTATCCATTTTTATTTCACAAGCTTTTGTGTTCCACACCTGTTCCACTCATAAATATTGCTCTAAAGGAAAGGTCAGTGGCAAAAGCCTACAGACACATTCAATATCGGTCAGACTTTTCAAATAATCAAGATGAGCCAAAGTCTTAAGAACTTGAGTAAACTAAGGACAAACTAAAGGCCAGGTGCGCATGATTAAAACCCACCAGCAAAAACTCACCAAGGTGTTAGCTAGACTTTTTATTGAGTGTTAAGGAAAAAAAACAACACACACCAAAACCACAAAGAATACTCAACCAAACCTAGCAATTTTTTTAAACCTATCAGATCTGTAATTGTTTGTTTCTTTCTAGGAAGGAAAGGGATTATGCATGCCTTCAGCTACAGATTGTCTTCCCCACCTATCACTTCTTCTGAACTTCTATTAGGGAGCTGCAATAAAACCGTTAAGTATCATCAGGTATAAGTTATTGATTAATCTATCTAACATTTTTAATTAAACTGTTTAACTTACACCAACAAAAACCTAAAATTAGGTTAATATCATGGGCAATCCTTGCCTGTGATTACTATTACTGATCTTCAAGCAGGTACATTATAGCGGATTTCAAGTCTTCCTATTGAAGAACTCTTCTGTACTTGACAAATGGGTAGAAATGGTAACACAAAATAAAATAAGACAAAGTTATAAAATAATAATAGGAAGGTAAAGAGTTAACAGGTGTTGTAGAAGTCACTCTGTTAGAGTTAGCAGAAGCATTGCGTAGCATATATTAAGTTATCACAGAACCATAGAAAGGTTTGGGTTGGGAGGGACCTTAAAGACCATCTAGTTCCAACCCCCCTGCCATGGGCAGGGACACCCTCCACCAGACCAGGTTGCTCAAAGCCCCATCCAGCCTGGCCTAATTTATTTTTTTTAAAAGCTTTACAACCTTCACCAATTGTTTGGAAAAATTACACTGCAAAATCATAAAGGTAACATGTCTTACAGTAATAGATGGCCAGGAACAAGGATGTCTACAGTGAGGTGGTAACATTTGCTAATGCCAACAAAACTGAAGGCAAAGCTATAAGCTCTCAGTATCCTAACCAAGTGATAAAATACTAAATGAAATTCAGTGCTGGTACATACACACTGTACACATTTGGCAAAACACATAACCACTTTCATAACACCAGACTTAAAATGAGCTAACATCACTCAGCAAATAATTTCTGGTGGCATTGTGTAGAATTCATCTCAGTTCTCAGGGTTGGTCAGAGAGAGAAAGCGTATATAGTAGTGTTTAGAGAAGGTACTGAAGCAGAAGGCACCATTTTGTCCTTAACAGTCATTAGCAGCTGCTGACAAACCAAATGCAAGGCTGGAATAGCACTACAGCCTTTCTTATAGATTAGAGGCACTCAATTTATCCAGGGAAAAAGAAAATCTCATTTAATCTCAGAGTGAGATGGGAATAAAAACCAGCATTTATCTTCTTGGCACAGCCAGGAGACTATGGAAGCATGGGTACCCTTCACCACTGTCTAGGTGAACCCCTCCCTTTCCTGCCACCATCCTAAAACACGTTCTGGTCCCAGTGTGACCAGGACCTTGTCCTCACCGTGTTCATCCCCACGCTGATACCAATATGACACATAGACATCACCCCTCATCCCTACCTCAACCAAATCATGGCAGCTGGTTTACAGCTAGGCCCTGAAGAGGAGAAAAAACAGCACGCACACACACACACACCCCCCCCCCAACCCCTTTTCAGAAGCCATAACACATGGCAAAGTCAACCCCACTTAGAAGGGAGGAAAAAAAAGGATG
>NW_010226313.1:14771-27022 GCF_000690775.1 Eurypyga helias
CCCCAACCACTTTTCAGCAGCCATAACACATGGCTAAGTCAACCCCACTTAGAAGGGCAGAAAAGAAAGGATGTAGGCAGAACAAAGCCACCTTTGATGCTTCACTTCCTAAAGGGGCAGAGAGTACAGCACAGATGAGGTTGCTCTCAAACTTGAGAGTCACTGCAGTAGCAAGCACTAGAAAAAAAAAAAAAAAGAAAAAACCCACCAAAAACGCTAGTCAGGATCACCTGGGATGCAATTTAAAGAAAAACAGGTCTTCTCCTCTCTTCTGCTAAATACAGTCTTCACTAATGAGTGTATGGTAGGGCAAGCACAGACTAGTCAGAAGGTTATCTTTGATGGTACAAGGGGCTCTACCCATTAATTCCTTGGGCTGGCTGGCATCAACCACTCTGCAGCTGCAAGATGAATCTAGCTCTACACAGACTCCTTTGGCTTCCCCTCTTCTCTCATCATCCTGCTCACAAAAGTCTAAACCGAGGTTAATCAGCAGACCCTGGCTTCAAACTCCTGCTTTAGGCCAAAAATAAAAGCAAGTTTTGCCCTCAGTGAATTACTTCAGTACAGTGTTTTTTCTTAGGATTAGTTAACATTAGCATAAAATGTTCATTTGGCTGGTAACTTAAAACTATTATCTGAAGAGATTGCTGCTGCCATCTACTGACAACTTCCATTATAAACTAAATATAAAGCAACTTAAACAGAGGTTATGTTCTAAAATGAGACAAACGGATGCAATAGAAAAGCCCAGCATGCACAAATTGGCAGCCAGGCGACATTAGCTATCCAACAGGAGAATGAAGCATGCATAATACTTCATATCAGGTACAGACCCCTTTCAGTGAAGGAATAGTTTAACAACAGTATCCTGACAAACTGGTTGATCACCTTATACAAAAGAAAAGCAATGCAACCCATTGTTTTTTCGGGTGGTTTTTTTTTGTTTGTTTCGTTTTTTAAATAAAGGGGGCAAGGGAATCTTCCTTTAACTGCTAGTCACTCAGCACTAAGGAAATGTAGGTATTCTACTTCAAAAATCCATCTTTGATTTTGCTTCATGGCATTTTCTCTTAGGAGTAATATCCCAGTTCATATTAACATAATCAAAAGTGCCAGTTCTGTGCTTGGTTTGATACAGTTTTATCTACCTAAAGGGCTCTTCACTGGAACGTGTTTTGAAGTGAAACAGTTTCATAGGTCAAGCAGCTCTTCCAGCAATCATTGATAGCAACTTCAAAACGCAGACCAAAACATTGCCGTGATTCCCTTCAGTGCAGATTCATAGATTGCAACAGGAGTTGTCTTACTGTACCATGTTAACACGCAATGTTTCAAAGCTTTTCTGCTTTCCAATATATCCATCAGGCCTTCTTTAACCAAAACTAAATGGCTTAATAGTCACCTCTAAAACCGTAATTTGCATCACAAAAATTGTCACCCAAGTCTCCCAAAATAGCTGTGGAAGCTAATGGAGTCCTCATCTTGCAAATCTATCTCAAACTGTGAATGCCTACTCAGCCCCAGGACACTCTGCAGCCATGTGTGAAGCTGCCCAGCAAGTACATCTGCCAGACTCCACACTTGGAGAACCACCGAAGGGTTTACTGCAGCACCTCACACAGCTAGTCAGTGAACCACACAGAACTACACAGGGATGCTCTACGACCTTTAGTTAAACGGTTATCTGCGTAATTATCCATTCTAAACAAGACTGGTACTTGATTACTGCCAATTATCTAAGTGTGACATACACAATTCCATATAGTATGCAACTGCAAGATAGCCAATTGCTGCAGGAACAGTGGAGAACACAAACAACTATTAAAAGAAAACCCAACAACCCTAACCAATTCTATTAGACAGCAAAAAATCAGTGATTTGCTCAGATTAAGTGTTTATGAATGCCAATCAAAGACCACAGGACCCTATGCTATTATCCACTGTCCAGAACAGAAGATGGATGTTAAACCACACGAAAGCTGGAGAATTCACACACCACAGACATGCAAGTCTGTGACAGCCTACAAGAGAGCCAATGACATTTTTTAAATGGCCTTATCATCGTGAACTTCTTGTAAGCATCGTAGCAAAGAAGATGTGTAAAGGTGAACTTAAAGGAAGATAATGACATTACACTTTTAATAAGTGTCTTGGTTTAGTACTTCCTTGATGATTTCACAAACCTATGAAAGCAGGCACTGTGACACAGATCAGACAGAAGAACTTTAAACAAAGAATAGGTAGGGTACTGTAGACTAGGAAAAAATCTTCACAGTGCTTACAAAGGACTTAGAAAGGAAAGGATGCAACAGTGAAGTGCAAAGGAAAGAGTAGCAGTCAAAAAAAAACAGCACAGGAAAATTATTTTTGCAAGAGCTCTAATGGACAACCAAATTTCATCTTTCCTGAGATCAAGAGAAGGATATTTCAGTAAATCAAAATGCAAAATAAGATTATCCTAGTCCAGACTTTTAGGTGATAGAGATGGAAAGAGCGGTCTATCTTCAAAAGAATCTGCAAAACACATACATAGCCAGAACATGAATAATTAGAAACACATTCCTGTTGAAAGCAATGCTAAAAATGGTATGAGCAGCAGGAAGAGAAGTGATGTTCGCTTCAGCCATCAAAAGCAATGGCAGGAAGAACTTGACAGGAAAGATTAAGCAGCTGTTTGATTCCCACTGAAATTGAATTCATGTTTAAATGCACAGGAAGAGGTTTCTGAAAGGCAAGATGAAAGCGTAGTTTGGACAAGCAGGTATTGAGGCAGATCTCGACCTAATGTAGTACTGACAAATATGCAGCTTTAAGTTACATTTTTCTCATACATGCTTCAACTCTAGGTACAGCACATCATGAACCCCCCAAAATAAAAGTCGAAGAAAGAAGTTGAAAATGACCAGGAGGAAAATGGGGTCACAGTGAAAGAGTCAGCTAGCATTGAAAGCGGCAGCCAGTTGCACAAACAAGATGATTCTTAACACTTGGCTAGAAGAGGTTATTCACAGAAGATTAATAAAGTGCAAGGGATAGCAACAGGACCAGGGAGGATACTGGATGGAAATGCAATGGGTGTTCAATATTCAACTTATGTATATGTAGGTGTATTGTTATATACATATGAAAACCTCATTCCAACAGTAAGAGAACAATCCAAATCTCAGTTAAGTGCAGGCAGAAGTAGACGCATGGTTGGGGCTGACAGACTTATGAGCCACGTATGGGGTCATTCCAGATCTGCCTATGCCACAGTTTTGTCATTTTCTGCTTCTTTCTCTATTTAGCACATTTCCTACTGTAAATCAAAATCTTACCAACACAGCAGCAATGCGTTTTTTGCTGAAACTTACTGAAGGGATATTATATTACAGATCTAGATTCACTTACCTGCTTCTCAGCTTAGAGACATTGCAAAACTTGGTCATAACCAGCATCATACGTGTAACATTTAGCCAAAAAAAAACCAACACCACATGCATGAGCAACGACATGCCGCACCGTGTAGCAAAGCAATGCTGCACAGTGCTGCAACACTTATTCTGGCTGCTCAATCCGTAATGCTTGAAGTGATACAGAGTAGGCTCTAAAAAATTGAAATCAGTGCTGAAAAATGGTTTATAAAAAGTACATCCTTAGCCACAAGAGAGACTTTTATTTCAAGATGCCCTGGAGAGATCACTGACTTACAGAATGCTAAACCACACACACAGAGAAAACCCCATAGTCCAACAGACCAGAAAAGGCTCCACAGATTCAATATAAATAAAACAGTCTCATTCTCTAAGAAAATTTAAAAGATATCAAATTGTTAGAGGAAAAAACTGAAGCTGTACAGCTAAGCTGAAATGCTGAAAATACATTGTGTGTGCCTGCCTGACTGCAGAGAAGATTTATTGATACATTCTCACATTATTATGGCAGAACTTAAATACAACTATGCCATGAAAACCTGAGTAACATTTTCATAGCTGCATGACAATGTCTTTTACATCACAACCTCAGAAGCATGTCATTATTCTATTATTTCTACCTTGCACGTGGTTCTCTAGTTATTGATTTTTAAGTCAATCTGAAATCTCATTTTGAGGCTTTTTTGCTAACTGTTAAGAAAACCTTACACTTGCAATAAATGCTGTAACAACATAATTTATGTTAAGCTTTTGTAAACATTGCAAGAAAGCTTGTCATTATTGACAGCACAACCGTTTAGATTTGCTCATTATTCTTGTCTACAAAATCTTAAGCCCAACAACGCATTTGGTCTAAGGAAAAAGTAAGTCTTATCAGAGAAGTCTCAAAATATTTGCCACCTTTTACTTAATTATCTCTGGAATAAGGTGTGTTAGAGCATTCCAATTTACACCCATGTAATTAAGTCTGTCATTCCTTCAACATAAACCTTTTATTTTTATGGGGTTAGGAAACAAGCATATGGATTCACTGCAGTATGAACACACCATAAAAGTTTGCTACCACAACATTGTTTAGATTAAAAGAAAAAATAAAAAGACAGGTTTATAATTTTATGTGTGAAATATGACTGCCAATTTAAGATACTTTCAGCAGGCATAACAGCTTTTATTTTAAATACAGTCACACCCATATAACTAAGCTTCTTTCCCTCTGCATGATAATTTTTAAAAATCAATACGTCATAAAAGCCTTAAAAGGAAACCTTTCACACACAACAGCAGCATGAGTTTATCGAGCCAGTGCATGGACCAACTGACCTAATAGACTGGAATGGTTACCTCCACAGCATCACTAGACCACAAACTACAAAAGTTCTACACAATAGATGCCAATGACTTTCCTAAAGAATCCACTACAAACTATTGATCAAGCCCCATTTTTAAATAAATTCCTAAACACATATTCAAAAATAAGTAGGAATGTCAAAAGTTTACTCACTAAAACATAATGGGCCTTCTGGAGCTATTACTGAGATGTAAAAACCAAAAGGCCCAGGAGAAATCCAGCCCTGAACTGGCACAAGAATTAAAAGAGACTGTGAAAGGTTAAAGTAGACTGTTTACTCCTTTCTTGGAGGGGGGTGGGGAAAACCACCCCACACCAAAACACACCACCACACAGAACAGACCTATAAACAGAAAATAACAAGGAAATGACACAGCATGACATTTGATATAAAAATATGCAGTGTCCTTTAAAATAAAAAAAAAAAAAGAGAAAAACCATTGCTATCAATTCTGATCCACAATTTAAAACAAAACCAATACACAATGTTGCAATGCCCAAAGAGATATGAAACCTCTGATTATAAGTCCCCTCCAACGCCAATGAATAAAGGCACATAACACATATGCATTGGCAACTGCTGCCCAGCAAGATTCCTCCCCATTTCCTACTCACATGAGTTCTAGAAAGAAGCACCTCCCATGCTGGAACTGGGTAGAATCCACATAAATAAGCAAATAACCCATATACTACATACTTTAGGTGAGGCACATATGGCTTTCTATTTCCAAATCTTAAAAGTTTTGAAAACACTACCTAATAATACTATCTTTAAGAATTTTGGGCTGGGATCCAAGATTAGCACGATGTCATCTCTAGAAGCCCTGTCACACACCAAGTTCCCCAGCCCAGTCACACTGTTAACCACGGCTTCAGGGAGCGCCGTTTCAAAACTGCTGCCTTCAGAAGCATCACATACCAACCGTGTTTCATAGGATGTAAATGTGCACATCTGCCACTTCCCAAGAAGAGGACAGAAAGCCTACACACGTAAACTCAAGGCATTACGACTTCACACAGGACGATATTAACAACATAGAGGTCCCACAGGGGGTCGTACCTATGGTTGATTGACCTTGGCATGATTCCAGCTGCTCTCTCTCCCCCCTTCTTAACAGGGCTGGTGGAGAAAAAATTTAAAAGCTCATGGACAGAGACGAAGACAGAGAGATCACTTGGCAATTACCATCACTGGCAAATGAGATTCAATGCAGGGGAAATTAATTCAGTTTATTGCCAGCTGAAATAGACCTGGATGGTGAGAAACGAAGACAAGAACTAAAGCAGCTTCCTCTCAAACCCCTTTTTCCCAAGGCTCAACTTCACTCCCTCATCCCCCCCATGGGCTGCAGACACTGAAGACCTCCAGCACCATCCTCTCCATGGGTTACAGTTCCTTCCAGAAGGACCTGCTCCATTGTGGGCTGGCCATGGGCTGCAGATCATGTAGAGCATATCTAAGTGCTCCAGCATGGTCTCCTCCACAGACTGCAGACGAATGTCTGTTCCTGTGCCTGGAGCAGATGAGCAGATCCTTCCTCTCCTTCTCCAACTGTGGTGTTTGCATGGCTGTTTCTCACACTGTGTGGCATTCTGCCCTTTCTTAAACACATGTTCCCAAAGGCACCACTTGCTTTGCGATGAGCACAGCTTTATCCTGTGGTGGGTCTGGTGCAAAGCCCCTGAACCTTTTCTCACAGAGGCCTCGCTACCCTAACTTGGCCAGCTACAACCAGTACAACATAGTAGGGAACCAATCTGGAAAACAAAACAAAGAAAAAGCCACACCCACCAAAGAAAAAAACACCAACAACCCAACAACACCGGCCAGTCACACCACACAAAACCACACAGAGACCACACTGAAGTCTACAAAGGAAAAAATTAGCAGATACAGGATTGTGCCTCAGGCCTACAAGTGGATCTACTTCTTAGCCCACTCAAAGTCCATAGCCCACTCAAAGTCCAAAATAACTAACTACACTACTAGACCACGGAAAACCATAGAATGGTTTGGGTTGGAAGGGACCTTAAAGATCATCTAGTTCCAACTCCCCTGCCATGGCCGGGGACCCCTTCCACTAGACCAGGTTGCTCAAAGCCTCATCCAGCCTGGCCTTGGACACTTCCAGGGAGGGGGCATCCACAGCTTCTCTGGGCAACCTGTTCCAGTGCCTCACCACCCTCTCTGTGAAGAATTTCTTCCTGATATCTAATCTAAACCTCTCTGCTTTCAATTTAAACCCATTACCCCTTGTCCTGTCACTACAGACCCTTGTAAAAAGTCCCCTCCCAGCTTCCTTGTAGGTCCCTTCAGGTACTGGAAGGCTGCAATAAAGTCTCCCTGGAGCCTTCTCTTGTCCAGGATGAAGAAGTCCAATTTTCAACCTGTCCCCATAGCAGAGGTGCTCCAGCCCTCGGAGCATCTTCGCAGCCTCCTCTGGACCTGCTCCAACTGGTCTATAGCCTTCTGATGTTGAGGGCTCCACAACTGGACACAGCACTCCATGTGGGGTCTCACAAGAGCAGAGTAGAAGGGGAGAATCACCTCCCTCGACCTGCTGGCCACACTTCTGATACAGCCCAATCAATGTCCTTAACATGACTAATAGGTTATTCTGCTGCATCCAGACATGATACAGCAGAGAAATAAACCACA
Source organism: Eurypyga helias (assembly GCF_000690775.1). Lineage (NCBI taxonomy): Eukaryota > Metazoa > Chordata > Aves > Eurypygiformes > Eurypygidae > Eurypyga > Eurypyga helias. The sequence goes on from NW_010226313.1 coordinate 22,195, forward strand.
TTTTTTCCCTACTGATGTTGAGGGCTCCACAACTGGACACAGCACTCCATGTGGGGTCTCACAAGAGCAGAGTAGAAGGGGAGAATCACCTCCCTCGACCTGCTGGCCACACTTCTGATACAGCCCAATCAATGTCCTTAACATGACTAATAGGTTATTCTGCTGCATCCAGACATGATACAGCAGAGAAATAAACCACATTTTTTCCCTACATTAAGATTTACAGCACAGTGAATTTGGGAAGCATCCTCTGCAATTTTACAGAGAAGATTTTTCTTATATGAGTCGTATAATTTATGTACATTTCAACTGGAATGAGAGTCTGTCATTAAACTATAAGCATTTGTATATGCAGACATGCACGTGCCTTTGACAGCAATTAATGAATAGCAGCAAATCAGTCTTCACTACATGACAGTGACTTCTGGAACTGACTGTTCAGCATTCAGATGAGCTTCTAAAACATCAGTTACTTTTCTTCTGTTTCAAGCCATAAGCCAAGTCAGATTCCAGCAACAAAAAGAGGAACTTCATCAGCACTGTTCCAGGCACATCCTGCACACACCACATTACCTGAACTAGCAAAGGTTTCAGTAGGATATTGATAAGTAGAAAATTGGCAACTATGCTTACCAAGATGCTTAGTACCTTTTATAATAACATTATTCTTGGTTATTATACTGGCAAACTACACTCCCAAAATTCAAACTATGATTTCCTATGTTGAGAATCTGCTTCAGATGGTATGTACATTTCCAAAATGAGATTTTTTTTAAAAAAAATAAATAAATAATTACAGGGTACACTCCCTTCTGTCCTCAAAGCACAAACACTGCTTTGGTTTTCCTTAGTATACCTGTAAAATGCATCCTCTGAAACAGACATTTGAGACTCAAGAGATCCATCTTTGTCAAAAGAGCTATCCTTTACATTACCCAGAAGATGAAGCCTCTGAAAATGACCACTTCACAAATTCCTAGGACATAAACTGGCTAGAAAGTGCTACATCATTTAGTTTGATCTATTCTAAGACACTGCCCTTTAATCACTCAGTGGTCTCTGTACTGAGCCCAGTAAGTTGTGACATCTTAAAACTGAGCACCCACTGTATCTCACCACACTTGGGTCTCAGTGGTCAATCATCCTATGACCATTTGAACTTGTCTGACTTCAGTTTTCAGGGCTGGGCTTTTTTGCATTGCGACCTCCATAATTAAAGACAGTACCTGATAAAACCACCTTTTGAAAACATTTTTACATCAATCAAGTCACCTGTTTTTTTGATAAGCTTAAATTTATCAAATCTCCTGGTTTCTTCCCTAACTTCTGCAAGTTCTGAATACTTCTTTAAACCAGGAAACCAGAATGAGATGCAGTTTTCAAGCACTGACCTAGTCAGAGATAAAAATCACCCATCTTTTTAACTGATTCAGTCAAACCACACCATTTCCAGGTGAATCCCCCTTTATTTACTGCAAGCCTGAATCATTTCAGTAACAAGCCATTAATTTGTGCCTCATCCTCCACGTTTCTCAAAATACAGATCTGCATTTAAACGGCCTGAGTGGACCTAGTGGGTTGGTTAATTTGCAGGCTCAAGTAAGACTGCTTCATCCCATCCATCAGCACCTCACCTGCACATTAAGAAAAACAACACGCGCACAAAACACCACCACTTACCGTATGAACCTGAGTACTGATCCATACTAAACCCTCTAGTATAGGAACATTAATTCTCCACATTTCCAGAGCCACGCTGATAGCTACATTGGACTTCAGTAAAACTCTCCTACTCCTCTCTTCACAGGTGCAAAGTTGATCAAAATATTTCAGGAAACTGTTTTACAAAATGCCAGAGGCTCCCATGAAAATAGGATGCTTTGAGAAACATGGAGTAGGAACGAGTAGTTTGGAACTCGAAGCCTTTCACGAAAAATAGTTTCCACAAGTCATACAGCAGAATGATCAAGTAGGAAGGTGCAATGGGTGGCCATGAGCTTGCTTTCACATACATAAAACTTACTGGTTCTTTTACCACGCAGGGGAATGCAGCCATATGAAACCCAAGCCACAGAAACCTTTACATCATACTGTCTCATTTTGTTTGCATACACACAGAAATCTATCACATGCTCCTGAACAGTGCTTTGAAAGCAAACACTACTTCAAAAGTATACCATATGTGCACAGTCATCACTATATTAAAATAAGCCACTATAACACATTGAAAAATCTTTCAAAGAGAATATACCATCTGTCAAGCAGTACTATCATTTATGTCCACCTGCTGGTCCATAGTGTATAAAAAAATCCTAGAAGCCAATTATAAAGTACAGATTGTTAACAGGTAAGCGTCTCAAAGCTTCAACCGACTCCCTAATTCTTTACAGTCCAGTGCTATTTTCAGGAAACTACAGAAGCAGTGTTCATAACATCAGATAGAAAGGGTAACAAAACAGCAATTGCACACTTAGCACTTGTTCCTTCCAGAGGATGAGTGGCCTCCTAATAAAGCCAACAGCAAATGAGGGCACTCAGCAGCCTCTACAAGACTTCCACTGCATGTCAGGGTCATACCCTATTTTAATAAGCCCTTCATTTTAGGCATATAATTGCTCTTTACAACAAGGGAAGAGAAAATAACACCGAAAATGAAGTTACAAAACCACACTAGAAAATTGTCGTAGGGGTCTGAAATTGCATCTTGAACATTACCACAATACCTCATTTAGCTGTGAGATTTTGCTTTCATTATTCCAGTGGATTTGGTGGACTAATTCTGGATATAGACCCATGTATGTTATGAGCAGAACCTGGTCGCAGACTATGATTCAGCTAAAAGACGTTGATATTATGAGGAGTACTACCTAGTGTTACAGAAGGCAAACAATGGATTTTTTTTTCATCTGTACTATTATTATAATAGCAATTTATACTTTTTGTCCCTAAAAGCACAATGCCAATAGCTATCACGAAAACGGATTACTCAAGTTCTCTCAGATTAGACTAACACATCAAGAAAAGCAGTAGGAAAATGAATTACCTCATTTTTCATTAGAAAAAGCAGATTTCCTTTCAGTCTGCACCATCTCTCTCTCGGTTCTGTATGCAAAAAAAGTAAGAGATTAATAAAAACAACCTTTTGTCTTCAGACATTAAATGCTTCTTAAAGAAGATGCATTAGTTATAAAGGTCAGAGAAGAAAATCATTAACAACCAAAAAAGCCAGCTTCACTCAGCAGCTGCCTATGTACAACATGCTGTTAAATGCCAAGTAACTTCCCAGAAGGTTTCTTCTACTCCGCAGCTAAGAGAATTGGTGACTGCGGCATACACTCAACAGTGTTTTCTCTGCTTTTCTCCCATTTTACTCACATGGGAGCAGGAACAGCCACTTTAGCATGGATCAGCTTTTGCTTCCATCATTTCAAGAGATGAAATATAATCTTTGTTACGACACAAAAACGTTTACTGTTCCACTTAGATTAGAACAAGCTTATCTGAATTTATAATTTTCAAAAAATAAAAAATGAGCAAGTGACACCTAAATATTTACAGTCACTTTGTGTGACTGTTTTACTACACTTTTAAGAAGTGCTTAACCATTGGGAATCACAATATATTTATGTTTACACACACATGCAGGCAAGTGATCAAACCTTTTTGAACAGGAAAGGTTTAAGCACTTCAGGGTTTTTTTTAAATTGCATCTTTTTTTTTCTTAAAAAAGAACTTATGCATCTATCTGTAGATACAGACAGATGTATGTACCTATTATAGACATATGTTGCTCAAAGTCTCTCACACAAACGTGCTCTCTTTAAAAACCCTACATCACTTCTTAACAAAGAAAGGAACATTTTTACAAAAGATGCATTCTTTTGTATTTTTGAGAGGGCACATGAAACCCCATGTCTCCAGACAGCAGTCAACCTTGAATTGTTAGGGAGCTGGAAGAACAGCTATACCCTAAGGTTATGTTATAGTACAGATGCCTTTGCTGGAACCTGTACTTCCCTCAAAGCTGTCCACCACTAGAGATATACTATGGACCAGGGAGATGTCTAGTTACAGTAAATAAAATTCTCTTTTCCTCTTGATAATTTCAATTAAGATGTTTCAAATGGCAACATGTGAAAACCAGACTAGCTTTTCCCCCACAAAATGTGAAAGGTTTACATTCACAGGCACCAAGATGTACAATAACTGCTTTCAGTTATAACCTGTGTGTTTTTTTTATAAAAGTCTTTGAAGTTTCTAGATCTTTCCAGACCTACTAAAGTGCAAGAACAATACAGAAAAGAGTATAATACAAATTGATGCACATCCACCAACTAAAAGCCTAAAACCTGTTATCAGATCTGAGTCTGTTGTTTTACAGCACGAGTACTGGCCTCTGCTAGGACTAAATTCCATCTCCCAGAAACCTACAAACATCAGAAGGAAAGAATCCTATCACATTCACACTGCAGCTTTTTCTAATAAAAGGTATTTTTATATAGAACTGGGAAAGTCACTACCTTCTAAGTCTGAAAGCAATGACCAAAATGCCTTGAGAGAAATGACCATTCTCTCTAGGGGTCATACTCCAATTACTGGGAACCAGAAGGATTTAGTGGGCAATGGGAACATCCTACGCATGCTTAATTTCTTAAACACTTCCATGTAATCTACCACCACTCACCATGGCACAGATAGCCCATGATACTGGGCTAGATAAATGTTTGGTCTGTCTCTGGTCAACCAGAGATTTTTAGCAGCAAAATTCATAGAATCATAGAATGGTTTGGGCTGGAAGGGACCTTAAAGATCATCTAGTTCCAACCCC
>NW_010226313.1:27341-27730 GCF_000690775.1 Eurypyga helias
TCTCAGCCTGTCCCCATAGCAGAGGTGCTCCAGCCCTCTGAGCATCTTTGTGGCCTCCTCTGGACTCGCTCCAACCGGTCTATATCCTTCTCATCTTGAGGGCTCTACAGCTGGACGCAGCACTCCATGTGGGGTTCTCACAAGAGCTGAGTAGCAGGGCAGAATCCCCTCCCTCGACCTGCTGGTCCACACATCTTTTTATGTGGCCCAGGATATGACTGGATTTCTGGGCTGCATGTGCATACTGCCAGCTCATGTTCAGCTTTTCATCAAGCAATGCCCTGAAGTCCTTCTCCTCAGGGCTCTCAATCCATTCCCCGCCTAGCCTGTACTTGTGCTTGGGATTGCCCCAACGCAGGTGCAGGACCTTGCACTTGGCCTTGTTGGAC
>NW_010226313.1:27856-35283 GCF_000690775.1 Eurypyga helias
AGGAACACTGCCAGTCCCAATACCGACCCCTGAGGAACACCACTTGTCACTGGTCTCCACTTGGACACTGAGCTGTTGACTACAACATTTCCGATTGTGAACATCCAGCCAATTCTTTATCCAATAACTGGTCTATCCATCAAATTCATGTCTCTCCAATTTAGATACAAGGATGATGTGTGGGTCAGTGTCAAATACTTTGCACAAGTCCAGGTAGATGACATCAGTCATGCCCTAAGGATCTTGAACTCTACCATTTCATGGTCACTGCAGTCAAGACTGCTCTGAACCTTCACATTTCCCACCAGACCCTCCTTGTTGGTGAGAACAAGGTCCAACATAGCACCTTTCCTCATTGTCTCCTCTGTCACGTAGAGAAGGAACTTATCAACACATTCCACAAACCTCCTGGATTGCCTATGCCTTGTTGTGTTGTTCTTACAACAAATACCAGGGTGGTTAAGTCCCACCATAAGGGCCTCGCTATGTGACTGTGAGGCTGTTCTTATCTGTCTATAGAGGGCCTCATCCACTCAGTATTCCTAGTCAGGTGGCCTATAGCAGACCCCCACCATAATGTCACCTGCCCCCGCTCCTGCCCTCCCTTTATTCCTGACCTATAAGTTCTCTGTCACCTCCTCATCCATCCCCAGGTGAGCTCCATGCACTCCAGCTTGTTAATGGACACAGAGGACGGCATCCCCTCCACATCTTCCCTGCCTGTCCTTCCTGAAGAGCCTGAATCTTTCCATTCTAATGCTCCAGTCATGGAAGCCATCCCACCTTATCTCTGTGAAGCCAATAAGGTCATAGCCCTGCAGGTGGGTGCACATCTCTAACTGTTCTTGTTTATTCCCCAAGCTACATGCATGAGCACAGAGGCATTTATGTTGGGCCCGTGATGAAGCTGACTTACTGGCTGGAGTGACTGGAATTCCTTTGTGCTGCTCTTTTGCTGACCTGTGATTGTTTCTCCAGGATCTGGGCATCTATTGCAGGCACCAGCAAACTGGTAGGAGTGGGATGGATTAAGGTTCCTCCCCCCCAGAAACTTTAGTTTAAAGCCCTCTTCACCAGCTTCGCAAACCTATGACCAAAGATGCTCCTCCCCTCAACATACTCCGAAGTGAAGAAAAAACACAAAATATTCACTGGACAAGGCTTGATACGCTGCCTGCGATGAGAACACACAGAGTAAATCCTGTTGAGGAATCCCAAAGCAGACCAAAGTAGATGCTCACTAGTACTCTGTCCAGGAAGTTTGCTGCGTCCTCCACAGGAAACTCTGGCTATTTGCCATTAGAAAAACGTATAAAACATTCTGAAATTGCAGCATAAAACTTTCTCAGCCCCTTATCATAATTGAGCCTGTGCTGGTTTTGCTTTGTGGGTTTGAGAGGTTTTTGTTTTGTTTTGTAGTTTGGCAGTTTTTTGGGGGAGGGAGGATTTTTTTTTTCCTGCTAATCAAATAAAAGTAAATAAAATCACCATGAAGATCAACTGGGACAAGTGAAAATAAATTGCTGTTGCTGAAATTATTGTATTGAGACTGATTTTACAGCTAAACAGGATCTATTTCCTAAAAGCTACTGACAGAACAGACATTTATTCAAGCTTACTGAAAATCTAAAGACATTTAAAATATCATCATAAAAGACTGAAGAAACCTGGAATGGAGGTGCGAAGTGAGCCATAGAAAATCTATAATGATCAAAAAATCACAGTTTCTGGGGGTGGGAGGAATGGGTCCTGAGGAACTAGGTATCTAAACTTTAAAACACGGCAACTAATGACTAGCAATCACCAGTAGTAAAAAAAAGCAATCCTTCTTTACAGGAAAAAATAATAACATTAAGGACTGAGTACTGTTTCTCAGGTAACTGACAAAGGAAACTTGAAAGCTTGAGGAAACTAAAGAGCTGGCTTGAAACTTCTTGATTTACAAAGGTATTTAGCACCACCCAAGCATCAGTAATGAAGAAAACTGAAAAACTCCAAGGCATATGCGATTAGTGAAACTGTAAGCTGGCAGCTGCAGAAAACATGCGCATCAACCACGGGTAGTTTTCAGAGCAAGCCAATTTTACCTATTAATTTTTCATCCCCGACCACTCTGCAAATCTTCAGTTTTCCTTCCTTGTCGAAACAACCTGATGGTCGCCTGGACAGCAAAGCCAGATCTTTAGCATTGAATCTCATGGGGCTGCCAGGGACAAGGATGAAGATGAGTAAGAGACAGAGGAGGACAATGATGATCAGTTAGTCTGTTGAAGCTGACCACTATCTAAGCAGCAGATATGGTCAACAGAAATATTAAAAAAAGAAAAAAAGATGCTGCTGTTTGTTGTGATTTCCACTCTGTTGTGCACTCCAGACACCGTACTTTCTTTCATCATATGGGAGCAGTGTAAGTAATAGGGAAAAATACCCAAGGTTACATTGGTGACATTCTCCCCACACACTTTAAAGAAAGAAAAATGTAGTTTTGCTTTCCCGTGTCTCCGTAACTTCATGCAGAAGCTGTGATTTTATGCACCATCTCCACAGCTTATCAATACTGCTAAAATTATATTTTGGCTATAGGCATATAAATAATTACGAAGTTCAAATATCCATTCATGAGGCATTTCCTATTTTATTAGAGTTCACCACATATTCAAATATTCATGTTTCGCGATACTGACACTGATTAGGACACGGTGCTTCCCCTTTTGTTCATGGCATATTCTAAGAGTTTTCTATTATTTCGGAATGTTTTCTTCCATATTTTCAGAAAACCGGTTTCCAACCCCTCCCCCCCCTCACCCCCCAAAAAACCGCACTCTTTTTGTTTATTAGAACTACATCTACTGAACTTAGTGACAAAATTATAGTTGACATACGAGATCTTTGTTTCTCCAAGCCCCTCCTCTGCTTACCTAAAATTATTTTAATATTAGGTTCAGTAGCTGTGGTTTTGACCAGTGGAAGTTTGAAAACATGTATTTTAGTCCAAATCACCAACTGGACAGTGAATTACAACAGCATCACAACAGTGAAAGCAGACCAAGCTTAACTATTACTATCTATACATGAAATGTGGCTAAGCCATAAATATGACGTTCTAAAGACAATCTCCAAGTAATTTTTCCTTCCTACTAAGGTTCTACAAGTCTATGGAGAACTGCCATAACAGTGAAAGCTCTTTCAGGTTTCCCTTTCATTAGCAAATACCCCTGCAAGCAAGAAACTGAATACATGCAAGCACTCCCAACACAAATTTACGCAGTAGAAGGTTGCAGCTTCAATTTTTCCATTTATTGCCACACCTACACCTCCTTGTTTTCCCTTTAGCATCAGCAGCTATACTTCTTTCTTTAAGCCCATCTTCATGGCCTTTGACTCCATTTCATTATCTTGTTGAAATTGTAACCTCATAACCTTATGGTCATCACAGAACCTGGCAAGATTAACAACATACAAGGATGTTGCTGTGTCCAAGATGAGTTACTGACTCCAGTGGAGACTCCATGCAAATGCAGCTGGCTGCCTGTTTTGTAAATCGACAGACTACAACTGTGGAAAGCTGAGTCATTCCGCACTTATAAAATGCATATTTACCATACACTGTAATCTAATACTACAAAAACATATTCAACGCTGCAGACCAAATCTATCAGTGGGGCAGGGGAAGATGCTGTCTTGGACACGCAGTACACGAAACCCAGCCACCATGGCCCTTGAAAAAGGCTTACTAGGGTATACAGGGACTGGCAATGTATATATTCCTACTAGCCTCCACTTGCTGAGTGGAATTAATTGTTGGCTTTGTTTTACAGCCACAGACTGTATTTTTAACAACAGAGCACACAGTGTTTGCAATAGACCCATTTGAGTTTTTAAAACAAACAAGCATAAGCTTGGCAACGTAAATAATTTTTGTGATCTCCAACTGTGCACTGTTTTGTTGTCGGCTCTCAGCAGATTATGTTGCAGATAACCTTGCACACCGTTCACATAGCTCACTGGCAGCCTTCTGGTTTTGGAGAACAGAGTTCTAGAAATTCAACTGCAACCTACTTGGTTTTGTTCGTGAACCAATCAGTTCCTCAACATAAATCTAGCCTAAACAGCAGCTTCAGCTACATACAGTTACTTAAGATTTCTTCAATCTTTTGGCATAGCATGGAGCAAGTCAGACCCTATGTGTCTGGTCACAGATGGAAGTGTTATTGAAAACCATCAATAACTGAATAAAACCTACACTATCAAAGCAATGAAGGTTACTGGCTAAACTCTAATTATGCTTAAATGCACTAATTACTGTAATGCACGGACATCTGTACCCCACATCGAACTGCAAAGCACAGAAGGCCAGGGAATGAGACAAGTTGTAAACTGCTATTTAAGAAAGCTTTTGCTTTCCAGCAAAGGAAAAAACAGAGCCAGGTAAACAGAACATTTGGGGTTTCTGGAAAGGCTACAGACGGAATAAAGAAACTCCAGGAGGAGATGTGCATATTGATTTTATTATTTTTCCACCTAAGCGAGATTTGTATCTCTTGCACTCATCTATCAGTAAAGCCATAACAGTCTGGAAATTCATTTTATCACATCTGCTTATCACTTGCTCTGCATACAAGCCATAACATGTAAATCACATGTGACAATAAGAGTGGTACAGAGCAGTTAAAACCCTTGAGACACCATGCTTCAGTACATATAAGCCAGTACCAGTTTCAAAACGCAAGGCAGCCGGGCCAGCAGAGTTCCATAGTGATAATAATCAAGGTGCCTGCTCCCTGGAAGTTTGGCAGACAAGCTAAAGCAATCTGAGTGTCTTAATATTATTCAGACCTAAAAGGCAGAAGAGATTGTGGGATTCAAACTTGGGTTTAACTTTGAAACTCAATGACTATCCCAAGGCAATCACAGCCAGTGTTGATACAGCAATAACATTTGGAGAGAAAAAAAAACCAAAACAAAACAAAAACACACACACAAAAAAACCCACCAAACACCACACACTATAGAGGTGTCTATGTTGAGCTGCAGCACTGGGTCTCCTTGAAGGAGCAGAGAGACATTTTAGCTCAATAATCCACTTCCCTTCTGTCTGCATTTCAGAATAAAGCTGTCAGAGAATCTACTTAGTCATATAGGGTCTTTAAATGTTTCTCTTAGCTAATCTCTTTCCTACCATGAACTGAGATAGGAAAGATATTATCTTCTGTTATTTAATACTGGTGGTTCAAGAGACAGGCATTATTTAATACTTGTGGTTAGAAAGAGAGCCATGTTGAATCTCAAGTCCCACTCAACATTTTTTCCCACACAATCACCACAACCATAATTCATAAGGAAACCAGCCCAGTCAATTACTTTGTGAGAGGCCAGGAGAGAAAGAGGTAGAGGAGTCAATGTCCTTGGAAGCAATAATTTTATAACAGATGACTGTTTTGACAGCTCATGGACCAGAAAATTTATGAAATCTCCATTGGATGTCCCCAGTCCCCCCGCATTTGTGGTTTTAGTTTTCACGATCACTGGCATGACATGGAACAATCAGAACTATTTGATTCACATGGCACAGAAAAACAGCCAAGACGTATTGTATATCTTAGGCACCAGCCATATAGTTGCACATTTTTGATTATCACAACATACACTTTTTAATCATTTGAAGAGCTGTAAACCCACTTCTTACCCTACACATTAATGTTACAAGTCAACCAAAACTAGTAGTGTGCTGAAGTAATCTTAAATTATAAGGAAGTTTTAGCATACAAGACCTGCACAAAATTGACTTCAGCACATAAGACTAGCATGAAAAAAGCAACACACCGCAACAATCTGCAACTGATCTCCAACTCCCACACCCTGCAGCACAGCTACTAAGATGTATTTTATCAGTTTCGGATAACCACCAAGCTGTAGCTGTTCCAAGCAGTAAGTGCAGGAGGTCACTAATTCCAGTAATAATGAGAGTAACAACCTTTATGGCTGCCCTGAAACACCACTCTGAACACTACCTTTTAGGCTCCAAGTTTTCTTATGTATCCTAAGCTGCAGTTCAACATCAAAGAAATTAGTGCATAATACCCTGCAGGTTCCATTAGTACTGCATTTAATTCTAGATATCTTGGTAAAGTGTTAAAACCTGCTTTCTAATGATGCAACCTCCTAAACCTCTAAAACAAAGTAAATAAAATTGTCTGCCCGATTTCACCAGTTCAGCAGTTTCAAAAAGAAAACCATTAGAAATCATGTCTGCAAGTCCTCAGAGACCCTGCCAAATACATTCTAAATTTTCCTTCTCTTCCTTTGAAAAGGTACAATATTTTTAGTTCACATCATTTTGTATTAAGAACTTCTTTAATCTTTGGGACACACACAGCGCAGGAAACAGTCTTCAAAGGAAGACTGCAAAACTAGTCCACAATTTTGTCTTCAAGAATGATACTCTCTTTAAGCAAAGAGTTATTGCTAATTCCATATACTGTCTCTTTATTTCACCCAAAATGTAATTGTTAGGCCATAAAATATAAATAAGACACATCATGCTCCCCCATTAAAACTCTCCATTCTAACACTGAACCCTGCACAGTCAAAACAGAACACCAGGTTTTCTGTCCTGTACTGAGGAAATAAGAGTCAACAAAAAGACTTAAGACAGGAGTTTCAAATATGCAGATATATTGACATATCTAAATGATAAAGTTTGAAAATCCATACTCTACTTAAGTTTTACCTTGAGAATAATTAACAGGCAATCAACTGATTAGGGAAAAAAAAACCAGCTCTGTCCTGGCTTACATAAATTCAGAGCCTGTATTGCAAAGAAGGTTTCAGGGGATCTGCAGATAGCAACCTTAATACAAAGGGATAAAGCAGCAGGGCAACATTTATCTTACAACAGAGTTGTCCTTTAAGTATCTTTTTTTTTCCCCAATGAAGTAAGATAGGCAAGATCTATACACCAATTATCCCTAAATGCTAGTTTACCTACATAAAGTCTCTACCAGCAACATGAAGTTCTTTTTTTCCTGTATGAAGTCAAAGATGCCTATCAGCTGGCTGCATGCAGTCAAGCTAGCTGACTGTACACATTGAAAATTTCTAACTTCCATCTCTCCACTTCTGTCACCTGGCCACCTTGTTCCCTACTAGCAAGATGAAGGCTGAGCATATATTGTTTGTAATTTTCACTTACACTTGGGTAGGCTACGAGTACTATTGTAATCCATTTGAACAGATTATCATCCTAAACTAGTTCAAGTATTGCTATCTACCATTTATCAGCCATTGTGGCCTTCCAAAAAAAAAATTACAAAAAAAAAAAAATGACAGGCCTGCAATGGTCAGCAAGTTAGTGAGTCGTGTCACTTCCCACAATGCCCTTTAGTGTGAGTGTGTGTGTGTATGTTTAACATCTTCAACAGTGACAT
>NW_010226314.1:0-75067 GCF_000690775.1 Eurypyga helias
GCCGGAGTTAAACCACGACAACCACTCATGTATAACTGTCTGTATGAGGTTCAACTGTTTGTGTTCTCCTCTTCACATGTCTGCCTCAGTTATGTTTAATTGAAAAAAAAGCAGCTCTTCAGGACAGGGACTGCTCAATCCTTCATTTCTTTCTTACAGTCTACACTACACAGGGCTTAGATAAATATTAAATTATAATAATACTAAGAATGCAAAGCTGTCCTTTACAATTATGTGATTATTTTCACAGCACTGAGAATGAGTTTCCAAACTCCAAACTCAACTGGTTTTCTGTTGTTGCTAAACACAGTATTAATACTGCCATTCAGAGGGACAGAAAATGCCCATATTTGAAAATTTAATGAGATTTCATCTCTGCTCTTAGTTATCATCAGCCTCAAACAGAAGTTGCTTAATACTAAGCATTTTTTCTCTTTTTTCTATTTTTTTCCAGTTTGTTGCTAAAGCTTCTTAGTTTAAAAAAAAGTATCTGTGACATAGACAACATTATTAAAAAGAATTTCCAGAAATAAATAATTCTAAAGCATACTCCAGTCAGAGAATAATGATCCTGATAGTCTTCACTTGTGATTTAATACCTTGCTGTCTCAACTTGACTTTATTGCAGCAGCAATGCAATGATGCTAGAAGTACACTGTAAATAAAACATGCCAACTTAGTTGCACAGTCCAAGTAACTTGAAATAAATAAATAAATAAATCACACAAACATCAGTCAAAATTTCAATTAAAACAGCATCTTGCTTTCCATTGTAAAAATATGAAATAGTACTCAGGACAGGCTATTTCAAATAAAATTCTTGCCTATATTCAGTAACTCCAAGGTCAAAATACTGGAACTTCATTTTTCAAAGTCGAAAGGATGATTTAATAATTGTCTGGTATGAAGAGAACTCTGATTCTCTACCCTGCATACAATATCAAATTCAGTATAGCTTGATACATCATGTATTTTCATTCACACTTTCATTACAGCCCTGGGAAGTGCAATCATTTATTATACATTCTCTTTAATATTTTTCAAACAGCAAACACCATGTAAAATGCAAAGGGAGAGAAAAGAAAGCATCAGAAATCATACTAGAAAAACAGCGTTCCCTTTCTTATCCTCCTTGTTCTAACCATGAACCGCAGCAAGCACTGAGCAGTGGTGGACATTGGAAAATAAAACTGAACTATAGCACTTTATGCAGCTTTAATGTTCTAGTATAGCAGTGATAAATTCGGAGTGCCACCACAGTGTCACCTCTATGATAATTACTCAAGCAATAGATATTGCATTAAAGAGATCTAAGTGTCTCAGCAAGTTCTCTTTGCTAGTGGAGGTAGTTAGTGATATACTGGAGGAAAAGGACCCATCAGTTGTCCTCAAATTCTTTGCTAAACTTCAGTTCAACAGCCTAACGTGTCTGGGACTAATAATAAAAGGCACTTAAGCCTTCGATGCCCCTTTCCTTGCCTGAGCCCAAATGACCTAATTCTTCACCGAGCACTGGGTGAGTTCCTCACACAAGGCTCAAACCACAGACAAATGCAAAGGGTAGAGCACAGCATTACATGAAGGAGGTTTTTGACCACATACTTGTGACCCAGATTCCTTTTTTAACAGCTAGATTCAAAGGAGCAATCATCAGGCAGACTACAGGGAATCATCTCCCCAGTTAACCTTTCTGGTAGAAGACATTACAGTACAAGGACCTGTCATCAAAGTAAAGAAATCTTCATGTGTGTTGTGGTTTAACCCCAGCCAGCAACTGAGTGCCACACAGCTGCTCGCTGACCTCCCTCCTCCCCAGTGGGATGGGGACGATAATCAGAGAAAAAGACAAACGAAGGTTGAGATAAGAACAATTTAATAATTTAAAATAAATGAAACAAAATAATGATGCTAATAATATCAAAAATTCCAATAATAGTAATACTACTACTAATAATATGTAATGAAAATAACGGAAAAGAAAACAAATTATACAACTGCTCACCACCCGCCAACCGATTCCCAGCCACTTCCCGAGTAGAGAGAGCCAGAGAGCTTGAGACCCAGAGCCCCAGAGACAGACCAAGCCCGAGAGAGAGAGAGACACCCCTGTCCCATTCCCCCCAGCTTATATTCTGAGCATGATGTTTTGTGGCATGAAATGTCCCTTGGGTCAGTTTGGGTCAGCTGTCCTGGCTGTGTCCCCTCCCAGCCTCTTGTAGAGAAGCAGCTGGGAACACAGGTGCCGTGAGAAACTGAAAAAGTCCTTGACTCGATATAAACATCCCTTAGCAACAACTAAAAACATTATTATGTTGTCAGTATTCTTCTCGGCACAACCAAAACACAGCCTCATACTAGCTACTGTGAGGAAAATTAACTCTATCCCAAACAAAATCAGCACAATATGAAAGTGGGAAGAGAAATCTTAATAGCAAATACTATTTCACATCTATTAAAATGCTATAATGTGTGCATACCTATTACTGTAAATACTTGAAATATATAAGTACTTTGCTCTTGTTTGGCCAAATTTCTCTCATTTTCCTAACAGAAGCTTTGAATTTACAAAATAACTGGCTTCTGTTTCTTTTTCTGATGTCATTTTCGCAGAAAACACCTTCTAATTTGGAAAGCCATGCAGTTCTTACCTGGTAGTCTAAGAAGAGAAATCAGCAGTGTTTTCACAATAAAAGGCCAGCGGGCTTTTTGCAAAGTCACTGAGAATGATGTTAAAAATTCCCCTACTGATAGTGATTGCAAACTAAACATTTATTTACCTATGTAGTCTTAGGTAAACACCATTTGCTCTAGAGGAAATATAGTGGCTAGTCAGCCTCAACAGCTTGAATGAAACATTAGGAGAGTGTACCTGCATGACGATAAGAAGGTCAAACACCAAGATGAAAGAAGCCAAGAAGGCTCTTGAGACTTCATCACTTGGCAGAAATCCACGATTCAGTTTGTCCCAGCTGATCCAGTCAGTAGTGATGACAAGCACAACTACTGAGGTCAGAGTAAACAGAACCGTCCTGCAAGGGGAAAAAAAAAAGTTCTTGGAGAATATGGTAGAAATTAAGATGCATAATTCTATTTTATCTGTCTTCTAATGGTCAACTATTCCTTTATCAGTACTTTTCTGCTGATGAAAAGAGATTAAAGAAAATAAAGTGTACAAACAAATAATTTAATTCAAGATAGGAAAGGAGTCAGCTGTATCCTTAGTGAAAAGAAATCTAGTAGCTAGTACTAAGCATGTTGCAAATTAGTCTGGAGTGTATCACTGGTCTTTCATTCAATATTTTTCACTGAAGATGCAAACCAATTAAGTAAAGTAAGAACAAAGTAAACTATAACGATGTACCAAGGACTGTATGATCGAGGCCAAATTCAAATGAAGAATTTGAGATATTTTATAAGGCAGCAAAGACATTAGAACCTTCAAAAAGTCTTTTCTCAGCTGTAGGAGCTATAGGACACTGTGAAGTCAAATTTTTATACAGAAACATACGTATGAAAGGAATTTTCACTGCACTAAATTAAGCTATAGTAAATTCTGCGGACTGTAGAAAGATTTTGCTTTGTATCCTAAGATGTCCTTCGTACAAGTTTTCAACACATTTTATAGCATTTCTGAAAAGTCAGTGAAGAGTGAATTACAGAAGTAATAAAGCCTCCATATGAATGCTATGAGAATTCCAGAAGACACATTTGGCTAATTCATACAGTTTTGCAATATGGTATTTAAGAAAATATCTTTCTAAGCTATCCCCTCAAAATAGCTCTGCATCATTTCCAGCAGCACTTTGGTGATATCCTTCAGAGTTGGTAGCAGTGACTGAATTCCCGGTTCCATGGAAGCAGGCAAATTTAGCTGGTAATTTGAGGGGGAGCAAGGCTGCTCCCAGTAGCCATAGCTGTTAGTCAATCTGTGCTATAATAGGGGCACATCAACATCTGAATGCACACACAGAGCTAAGTAATTGTGGCAGGGTGGAGGGTTTTTTCACCGCAATGAAGTCTCATTTTCTCCAGCTACCAAGAGCTGTAAACCAAGGTGAAGAATATTTCCCATGACACTTCCAAATGGGACAAATGCTCAGAAGAGTAAAAGAAAAATCTGTACACCAGTAGTCACAGGCTACCAGTCTGTAGGCATTTCTTTTTATACATCAGCCTTGACTGTGTCTGTGTAGAAAGGGAAAAGAAATATGCACATAAGCAGTAGTGTACACATTTGGACTCCTAAACATCATTCTTCTGTGGCACAATGGGATATGTTTCTTCACGATATAATGAGACACAAAATGACTTGATTGCTACCACCTTTACCTTTGAACATTTATTTTTATTCTTAATAAATCTGGTTATAATCAACACTGTGGTTGGCACCATAAAAGTATCCCTTGAGTGTATTACCAGCATCTGGGCCAGAAAGAAAACAAATGAGGCATATTAGACTTAATTAGACCTAAGCAATATTCAAGCCTGCTTATTCCCAAAACATTTGCTTAGCTACCATCTCACCTGTCGGTACCTGAACCTGACAGATTTTTCCACAGGCTGCGTTTTGGCATGTACCTGGAATGGCTTACTTTTGGAAAGGTGATCCATTATGGTGTTTCTCTCATGCATACAGTCTCTCGAGCCCCACACAGGTGCGTTGTCCCACCTATTTCACTTTCGTATCTGAATTTCATATGAAGGTAAATGTTCCCTCCTTAGCTGAGATCTCCAGAAAGAACAGAGTCCTCAGTGCTTGTCTGATGGCCCCTGCAGACTGTCCTGGCCACTGGGTGCCCTGATTATCACCATCCTCATGCTGAGGAACCCACATCTCCCAGTGCACGAACAGTTTAGAAATGTAACTCAAGTCTTTGTAGTTTGCTATGGGAACCAGGTACCCAGAAGTTATGCTTAACACTATTCTGCTTCAGTCCTCTTGAATTATGCATTTGCGTTTTGGAGCAAGAGTTCAAAGCATGGAAGGTCAGACTTTGGCACGTTTGCAGGCAAAAGCAGATTTATTTTTTTTCATGCTTCATCGGCATGCATGCAATGACCAATGTGTGTGTTCAAGCCCTGACTTCCTTGAGGAAATGCATATGCACTTTAAAAACTGCTTTGTTATTCATTCTGAAATGTCAGATAGGGAGGGAAGAGAGCACAAAATGAGCTGTTAATAGAATAAGAAAATGTGAAACCAATAAAAAAAGCTTAGAAATTGACTTTTGAAATGGTTGCATTAAACAGCATAATTAGCACTCAGTTGTGTCTTTGACCTATGGTACTGGAACACAGCAAGATATTCAATACATGCTTTTGGAGTTACTATCAACTGAGTTAGTCTGGGTTAGAGTTCAGTTCACTTCTTGTGCAAGTACAGCATTGCCCCACTGTCCTGGGGATTAAGAGCAGAAGACGAGGATTTCATTTAACTTGACGTAACTTGTACCAGATGCACCAAGGTGAGCTACCCTGCAGTGTTTGGGCCAGTGTTGTTTGCCTTTATTCTGCAATGCACCTTACTGAGGAAGTGCTACACCATCAAACTATTCACAGTATTGCTGGCAGGACAGTCCTTCTGCTTACAGAAGGGCTAAAAGGGGAAAGGCAAGAAAGGACTGACTCGTCTCTGTACCAGACATTAAAAAATGAAACTTCTTTCTCTACTTCACAGAGGAGATACACTTTTATATCTCACTTCTAATTCTAGCTTGCTGTATTGAATGATTATGCGCCCTGGGCACCTATTCAGTTACAATAGCACAAATTTTACAACCTAGCCCATACTCTTCAAGATACAAGATTGCTAAGAAGAATAAAAGTTAAAAAAAAAAAACCCAAACCTCTGCAAAAAGCCACTGTCCAGGCCAATTGCGTACTGAGAAGTCAAAATTATTAGGTAGGTCCAGAAAAGTCAGCACTGTGGTTATCACTGCCAGGGACGAGCTAACATCCTCAGCTCTACACCGAACTGAGGGAAAGCTTGAAGAGAGGAACTTTCTACTGCCAGGAACCTCTTAAGAAGCAGTTAATTTTTTTAATCCTGTATGTCTATAATCTTTGATATCCAGGACTGAGCTTGGTCTTGAATTTGTCAAATCAAGTCACTCATGCTAAACTGAATCCACACTGCTGGCTCTCATTTGCCATCAGAATATTAATTTTGCCCTCACATACTTAGCAAGGGCCAAACCAGATGTCTTTGGCTTCTGTACCTTCCCACCACAGCACTTTCTTGGACTATAAATTTTGATCAAGCTGACCAACGACTTAGCATCTATCACCCAGCATATTATACACTATGAGAGATTATGCAAAACATGGGCCAGAAGCTTGAGCAGGTTTTTGTCCTTAGTGGTGGCTGCAGATAATCCCTCATGGCAGACAGGGTCATAACCTCAACCTTGCAGTCTCTATCATGAAGAAATGCCATTTCTGGAGAAGAAAGGTCATTACACTTCATTTTCCTTTACATTGCGACAATCAGCATTAAGTACAGAACAGAACATTCACATGCAATGGGCCACCTTCAACAAACTATGCCCAGTACCTGGTGTTAGTTTACGTTCAGTGTCTCCACTCTCCTGCCCTAGTGTTCAAGCACATAGCCATCATCCTCTGAAGTCTTGATAACCCAACGCTAGACAAGTTATTTGGAAAGCACGTGGCAGTGGAGAAAGAGCTGGAGCGTTATGTCACCAGTTACTCGCTCCCATCACAGGTGTCATCCACAGCTTTGCCCTGTGTGATCTCTGAAACTTTGTAAAAGTCTGGTCACATATGAATCTTCTGCTTGCTCAGGGGAGGTCATAGTTATGTGAATAGAGAAAGGCTGTCACTGCAGCATAGTGCAGACCCTGGTGAATGACTGGTTTGCATGAAATGTTTAGAAAACCAGGCATCTTTGATTCAGGGCAGTCCAGTATAGAGGTAGGCAGTGCTGCATATTCCCTGCTGTCTCTGGGAAATATGAGTCCTTTTTTTTTTTTTCCTCAATCTGCCCATAAATTTCACAGTGTTCTCATGGAGTTTGCACTGGGCTGCTTTGCTATGAGATCACAGACTTCATTTGTTCACCTAAGAAGCTTTCTAAACTCTGTGCCCATTAAGTTGGCATGCAGTGCACTGCACAGCTGCTGCTACAAAAGGAACTCTGCTAATAGGACTGTTACTGGGAACAGTGGGCTTCTTTTTGCTGTGAGAGTCCATACATATCTACATTGCCCACACATGCAATGGTCATTGTGTGTATGAACTCAGCCCTATTTCTGCCTGTCAGGCTGAAAATATCATGTCCTTCTTCTAAACACCCCTTGCTCTTTCAAAAATCACAACAAAATTATCCCCACTCTTTCTGTCGCTCTGCTCCTTGTATACAATGCCTGGGCTGTCACTTTGCACATGATAACTGGAGCTCAGGCTGGACCTTACTACTGACTCTTTAAACAAAACTCCTGTTGTAAATGAAAGTAGCTCTCCATCAGCCCTCCCTTGCTGGTGCTCTTCCCTCACTCGCTGAGAAAAGCTCTCCTCATGGGACTTCCTGAGAACTTTCTCTGCTGGTGTCCCAGTGCCCAGATGCCCTGTCTGCCGCACTCTGCCACAGCTGTGGCCAAAGGGTGAACAAGAACTGAGAAAACTTAAATCAGAAACACGGGTACATTATATACTTACAAAGTGTAATGAAAGAAAAAAATAACCTGGACAAGAACACCAAGGACACAAAGCCAGTGTGACACCACAGCAAGAAAAATTAACAGATCAAAATAGGGCCAGTTGAGGCCAACACATTCCCTAGAAAATCAAATGAGAATAGTGTGCATTTGGGTGAGCAGAACTGTGCCCTTCTTCAGCAGACAATACTCTAAAGTTAATGTGTCAGGGCTACCTGGTTTTATCCACTCCAAAATACTGACAATAGGGTAAGATTTCCTAAAAAGCTCTTCCAGATGTCTAAGATAAATCCTAAATGCTCAGTGAAAGAAAGCAAAACTCACATAACCCAGTGGTGTGAGTAATCCACTGCTGTGAGGACATAATTTTTTTTGTAGGACTCTTTGCCAGAATCTTTCCTCAGTAGATGTTTCCATTCTTATGCTCTGGGATACTTCATGGGTCACTTCACTGAACAGTGGCAAAAGTAAAGATGACTTTTGCCATTGCCTCCAAGCAAGCTTGGCTTGTTTCCTTTCCCAAGTGGTAGGGACAACCCAAAATACTCAACTTCCTAGAATATGAGGAGTAGCAGCTACCACACTGCTTGCTGGACATAAACTGTGTTAACAATCTAATTCCCAACAGAGTTTGTAAGATCAGTTTGGCACCAAAGACTTCTCAAGACTCTGCAGAGTCCCTTACAGTGCTGTTTTGCCAGTGCCCTCGTCTTACTGCAGACATTGTCTTTGCCCTGGCTGACTGGTCTGTAACTCTTCTCCCTTTGTCTTGCACCTGCACAGTCCTGAACTTATGACCTGCAAGTTCTTTATGAATGGGATGAGCCCAAATTTGTCTGTGGAGAAAACAAAACGCTGCTTATTCCTGGAATCTGCAATACCGTAGTTGTTCTCTGAATGTGTAACTGCATTCAGATACATCAATAATTCTCTACATCTGTAACTAGCAGAAATAAAGACCTTCTCCCATCAGGAGCCAGCAATTTGGAAACTCCTTTTTGAAGAGTGTCACAGTTGAGCCTGTGTAGCCTAGTGTGTAGACTGCCTGCCAGGCCAGGGTTTGCAACCTGACTGCCCAAAGGGAAGCCCCGCCATACTGCCATCTGAAATGCCACTATGGCCATCCCATGACTGTGCAGTCCTTGCCTTGTGAGGGCGCTGAGTCACTGGGTCAGAGCAGCAGATGGACTTCTCTGAAACACAGAGTTGGGCTCTGGAGGAAAAGCTGTGAGAGACCGAGACAGGAAAGGAGAAGGGAATACCCATGCTTTGCAATTGACTCCAATGATGTCAAGTGTCGATGCAAACCTAAGACTTTCTGGTTGTATTTCAGGTGGAGGGAGAGCCACGTCATTTAGTTTTGTTTTAATTCCAAAATAACAGCACTGCCTGCTGATAAAGGGTTTGCTGGCTACATCTGTAAACCTCCCATGCAAGTGCACATATTCTAATCACTCAGTAACATTATGGCCCATGACAAAGCCAATTCAAACAGGAAGGCTGGCTTGCTGGTGCCACTTCATTAGATCAGTATGGCAAGCATTAAGTTACTGATGTTCTCTGAGGTCTTGGCTAAGAAAAGACACAATATCCTGCAGTGATCTTAGGTCCTGCCTGCTTGGAGACACTCTCTTCTGCTGTTTTGCGTGCCCTACCTCCCACAGCAGCAATTCCCTAGGCAGAGTCTATGCGGCCCTGACTCATCTTCTTGTGCCCCAATGCAGTGCCACAAAACCATTCACAGTGCATCCCCTCCAGACCTATGCCAGAAGCACCTTTGACTCCATCCAGCCACATTTTCAGGAAACAGTCTGCATTATTTGCCTGTACTGAGTTGAAAACTGAACAAAACTAAATTTGTCCCTGGAAAGATAAAGACAAGCGAAGAAATGTATACAAGTTCACAAAATGTTTAAAGTTGGAAACAAGAACTGTTTCCACTCTGAGTCTCCTGATCCTTCATGTCTAAATCAGCAGGGCAAAATGTACAGAAAACAAATTCTGGTGTGTTTTTGGACCTCATTTCTCAAACTGCCACATAGTGAAAGTGAAATCTTTCACTGCTCAAATACCAAATATTCTTTGCACAGCCATACATAAGGGAAAGATAATACTACCTTCAATTTACCAGGAGCTTTGAGCTGCCCACTGTTAGAGCTATTTAGAACTTTCTTGTGTTGCCTGACCCTATGCCAAATCTTTTATGAAGCTACAGCTTTGATGATCAGATAGCAAGAGTTCTGCTAAGACTGACTGAAGAGATGAAAGACAAACTTTGGCTGTTTTCCTCACCTTCATTTTGTCTTTTCTAAGAGCCAAAAAGCAGTATCTTGCCCTTTGACTACACCTTTTCCAGAAAAAAACCGTACCTGTGTTAGTCAAAAGTAGCTCTTAGATTTGTATGACACAGCATTTTGAGAATTTTTCATCACACTTTCACACATAATTGCCACTAAGCCAGGTCATTTAAAGACTGTTAAACATCACTAATAAGCACTCCAGATATTGCTTAATACTATGTACATTTGGGACAGAAGGACACAGTAATAAAGAAACGAGATCACAAATTCTATATTCCTATTATTATTCATTAAGGAAATGAGCATATGAACTTAATTAAATGTATAATATATGTGTGAATTTAATAAAGAAAAGTAACTAACATATAGTCTAGGTATATTTAAACTCTAAGTAAAACCACCTAGCATTCAATCAGCATTCATCAAAACTTTCAGCTTCAGATAGTGCTGTACGAAACAGAAATGCAATTCTAATCAATGTTGTATAAATTACCATTTATGTGTTCAGTTGCAGTGGTTTATAATGTCAATTTTTCATGAACATGCAAAAATAACTAGGAACACCCTGTGAAAACAGATACAGAAAGGCAGGAAAAAATTTTACAGCTCTTGATATTTAAAAATGCTTTCCAGGCCTCAGGAAAGAAAGATCATCCATCAAGTTAAATACTCTCCATAATTTTTAATCCCAGAATCAGCACTGGCCAAACATACTGTCCCACAGTGTACAATAACTATAAAGAACAATGCTACTACAGATGTTCATATGCAAATGCCAACACGTTTTATTTCACTTGTTTTAATTAAGAAGGGTTCTGTTATTAAATCTGTCAAAAATAGCAAGTCTAAACCCATTTAAAGTAAAATATTTAGTCTTCCTGTTGCTTGATGCCAGCACCACTTCTGCAATTAAACGAGTGCAAGGGACAGATGCTCTGCTGGTGAAAAGCATCTGCGTTCTGTGGAGCAGTATGGATTCAAGCCTCCAGCTGGCCACTGCTCTCCTGCTCCAGCGGGACAGGGCTCATAAGGGAGGGACAGCAGAGGCTCGAGAGCTCTGCTTCCATCAGCGTCTACTGCAGTGGGGTGGCACGGTTGGTGCCAAGGACCCCATATTCACGGTGTTTGCATCCTGTGGGCTGGAGTGAGCACTAGGTGAGATCCCATGCTGGGAAGCGAAGGGTGGGTGGAGAGGTGACTGGGGGATCCCCTTCAGAAGTGGGCTACTGAACTGAAATGCTAGTACAAGACACAACCTAGAAGAAGTCACATGCAAAAAATACCTAGGAATATTTGAAAAATTAATTACACTGGATCTCTTTTGTGAAAATATGGTGCTTGTTCCCTTGATGGGAATATGTGGCAAAGATATGGAATAATACTACTGCCAGATTTCAGAGTGTCACACCCCTATGGCACCTTCTGCAGGCATAAATAAATGAGAGAAAGTATATTAATGTAGATTACCATCAAAAAGACTTAATTATCTGAAGTTAAATACCAATTAAAAGTAAATGGATTTTAATTCAAACCTTAAATTGCATTATATTTTCAGAAAACTTGCCATCACAATAGTGTATTTCCGAGTTCCATCCTACAGCAGGAAGCAGTGGGTAAGTCAGTCAGTATTTGCCAGTAACTGCCAGTTCTGAAATACCTGTTCTGCAATTTCAAGTTCTGAAATACTCTCTGGGAATAGCAAAGGGAACTCTGTGTTGGGACTGGCTCATAAATGCTTATCAAGAGCAGATACTGCCCATTCTGAGAACCTTGCAGTCCCAGTTAAGCCTTCTGCTCTACACTTGTCATCGTTCTGCCTGGTGAGCTGAAGAAACAGGACACCCCAGAGTATAAAGGATGCTCCAAGTTTGGCAAAACAGGAAATGTTTATTCCGCATTTTTACACATTCATTTTATTTAGAAAATGAAAAAAAAAAAATTGTGAATGCAAACAGCACTAGTTTATTTTTTACAGTTATATCAGCTTGTCAAAGAAAGGATATTACCTCTCTGACAAACCTTGCTTTACTTCTATCCTTTGACTGCGACAGTTGCAATTTTATTAGTGTATCTGATTCCAGAGCTGTTTGGGATTTTTGCACAAAGATTTGTATAAAGTCTGAAATTACATTTATGTTAATGCACAGAGGAAACATTTTACTATGTTTCATGTAGTAAAGTGAATAAGATTAGGTAACGTAATCACATAGTGAAATATTAGAATTCTAGAGAGCATCATTTTTTTATTATAGGTAGAAGCATCTTCGAGTTTACTTTTGCCACACCATTAATTTACTAAAATGAAAGTGTTATCTATTTCAAACAGCAGCTCATTTAAATTAAACTCATCAGCCATAAGCTTTAAGTTTCAAATGCCATTTCCTATCTGTGACACAGAAAAGGAAAAACAGTTTAAGAAGCTTCGTGGTCTTACTGTAAAAAACATTTTCAATCACCACCTATCATACACAAGGTAGTACAGGACTCACATGAGTTATATCCAAGGAACTCTACTCCATGTTCAACTTCCAAAGTTAGAAGTTAATTGCCTAACTCCAGCAGAAAGCATTTAGAAAAAAACACCACAACTCTATATAAGGCAAAGGGAAGCCATTTCTCTGGTTTACTTTCAGACGGATATATCACTTAACTCTGTCAATAGAATGGGGGGTGGAAGACAGCTGGCTCAAGAAACAACAGAACAAAATTCTCAAAAACGCTTTCAGGGCATTGGAAGTGCCTTAGAATAGATCTGCCTGGCAATTTTTTAGCAAAAATGGTTTATATTCAGGCAAGGGCAGTTCATCAATACATGGAATTTACCTTTGAAAGGGACGATTTCTGTAATATAAAGGAAGCTGTGTCAGAAGTGGGTATGATTGCTGCACCTACCTGTGGTGGAAGAGCCAGGAGTTAGGGCAGCATCTCAGCTGCACAGGATGAGGCAGACAGACCAGGGGCCAACACCTGTTCTGGGTGATTCAGACCAGGTATTTGAATATCAGTCTTAAAGAGACCTGCTGAATGACATAATAACCAGTATTTTGGATGCTGCATGGTACTATGATTCAGACTCTAGTCGGAGCTGCTCTACTTTGTATCAGCAAGTCAGTTTTAGTACAATTCTCTGGACACAGATTTCCCACACCCAACTGAGTATCTTAGTGGCTAGTTATTAAGTCTTTACGTTACTCGTAGTCCCTGGCAAGAGCGAGGTAAAGGCTTGCTGTTCATCATAGTGGAAAGACATGGGATCATATGCCTAAACATACATAACAGGGACTTCAGATTTCCATGTTTCCAGCATCCTCAGTAACTGTCACAGAAACTGGTTATGAGAAGAAAACAATCTTGTCCTCCTTTTCTCAGTTACCATGAAGTCTTAAATTCATTGCAATGTAGAACATGAAAAAGCTTTTGAAATGGAAAAAACAGATGTTTTTACATTTAGAAGGAAACTCCCATTTCAAATGCATATAGATGGTAATTAGAATGCTACTGTAAGAGCCTAAAATTAGGATCTTCAGATCTATAGCAGGGGCTAGAGGTATATCCCAACACCTCTTTGATTTTTCTGAGTTGAAACATGTTACTAAATTTTAGTTTTAGAAACAAGCAAGAGCATAAATGTGGATTTAACATCACATTTTCAAGCCTATCTATGATCTGGGTTATTTGGATTTCTAGATAGTTTACTTGCCAACAAAGTGACAGATATTCAAGAGGACACAATTAACAACATGTGAGTCAGAAAGGTGGTAATACCAAGGAAATAACAAACCAACTCTTTCATTAATAACTAGCTTAATTTATTAATTCCCAATTACTGAATTTACTAGCATTTAAATCACAGTTTATTTCACAATTAATGAAACTTTAGCACTGATCAAGGTTTTACTACATAGGTAACACTCTGAGTGTTTTCTTCCGGATATTATAGATTCATATTTCTTTTCTGCATTTCAATGATTCAATTTTTTTTTTTTTTTTTCTAAATCACGTGTGAAGTCTGCTACATTTTGGCTAGAGCCAAGTGAACAACTGATTAACTTTTTTAACACAGAATATTTTACATATGGTTTAGGTCAGTACAATTAAAACATTTTATAAGGAATTCAGATTCAGCCAGAAATTTAACCATTATTATTTTTTTTTGGTAGAAATCTACATGTGAGCTAACATACCTAATCTCTCATTACTGTTGACAGAGATGCAATGTGAGATTTGGCTGCCTAGACATATGTGTTTAGTGTGATTTGGGCACTGTGGAGTACCTTGGTTGGCCTCCAGACCCTCCAACAGATCTACTCTGAGTCCTGTGTCATGTCTACCAGGCCTGTGCACTTTTTCAATACACTAAATCATTTAAAATTAGTCAATACCTATATTTAGGCACACGAATCCCACCTTTATTCAGTTGGTGGAGTCTGGAAAATTATTCAAGTGAGTAAATATAACTTTCTACTCAAGGCAAACTGCCTTGGTCAGAGCTCCACTGGCTGTAGTAGGAGCTGGTATGGTGACAGCTATAATCAAGACATACACACCAGGCACCTGGTCCAGAGCTGAATCTCAAAACTGAAGTCAGTTTGCAATGTTTTCATTTCTTTTAAGAAAATTGAGAAAAGCCTTCTTGAATTGGAAAACAAATACATTTTATTAGGAACTGTCAAAACTCGTCTTTGAATAAAATAATGGAAAAGCTCTATTTAGAAACTGTCAAATGAAAAATGACATTGAAAAGTTGGGGTTTATTCGCTTTTTAAAACACATTTTAGAAAACCGGAATGACTTCACCAAGCATTTTTATGTTGCAGAGTCTTAAAATTATCCTTGCAAGTTTTTTGGGAAAAAAAAACCAACCAACCAAACAAACAAAAAAACCCAACACAAACCCCATAAAATTTCCCGTTAACTTTGTGATCATGATTCCAAAGCATTAAGGATAAAAATGGAGCATGATTTTATGTGTGTAGAACATATGGAACACATTGTCCTTACCCAGATGCTGTCACGTTGCTGCTCTTAAACAAAGCTTTTGATAAGCGTAGGTGGGAGGGCTGTATAGTATACAATTATTCTCACAGCTTTTCAGACAACATACTATATCCAGAACCAGAATTAAAAAATACAGTTCAAATTTAGAATAAGCTAATCATAACAGTTTAACAGGCTTCTATGTTCTGTGCATTTTAGCTATATAATAGTTTGGTGGAATAAGAAATTTTTCATTATTTTAGCTTTCATACACCGTTGTATCTACGGGATAAAACTTCTCATTCATCAAGATGTTGTGCCTTTTACAATTACATTTCTGCAAACCCTATCAAAGTAAAATATAATTACAATTGTTTTGAACTGCTCTTTAATGTGTGGTGGGGTTTTTTCAAAAGCATTTTGAATAAATGAAGGCTCTTTCATCTAACAAGTTGATTATGTTTTGATTAAATGTATTTCCAAAATAACTCCAACACACACACACACACAAAAAATCTCAAAAGCCTTAATCTTCCCTCCTGAGCAATGCATTTTTATGTCAAAAATCTTCCAGAGAATATCAATCTTACCTTGGTAAAGAAAGGGCATTAGTAGATAGCCAGCTGAGCATGGGCTGGGATTGTGTGCTGGCAGCAAAAGAGTCCCAGCAGTGTCCAGGGCTGTACGAACAGAGGCATGGCCAGTAGATCAAGGGAAATGATTATTTCCCTCTTCTCCACACTTGTTGGACTATATCCAGAATATCACATCCAGTTTTTGGACCCCAGTTACATAAAAAGAACCAATAAACTAAAGGGGATGTCCCCAGGCTGGCTGGGGGCTGAAGCACTTGTTCTGTGAGGAGAGGCTGAGGGACATGGACAAGATCATGGAGATCATGAAGAAAGGGTGGCTTTGGGAGCATGTAATGCTGCCCCCGCTACCCCTGGGCAGGTTACTAAGAAGACGGAGTCAACCTCTTCACAGCACTGAATGACAGGAGGACAAGAAACAATGCATACGCTGAAACAAGGGAGATTCAGACTGGGTATAAGGAAAAACTGTTTCTGATGAGTCTTGTCAGGCAGTGGAAGAGGCTTCTCAGAGAGGCTGTGTAGTTTTCATCCCTGCAGGTTTTTGAGACACAACTGGATAAAGCTCTGAGCAACCTGGTCTCAGCTCAGAGCTGATGCTGCTTTGAGTAGGAGACTAGAGACCTTCTGAGATCCTGAATTCCAGCCTGAATTATCCTGTGATCCTATGCTCCCAATTATCCTGTGATCCTATTTTCCTCCCAGTAAAAATATCCTAGTAGCCAAGCATTAACACTTGACGAGCATACACATAATTAACATCTATGAAGGAAACATGATCTTATCATCCAACAGGCAATCCTATTTGCCTACAGAAAAAATTGGGAACAGCAATGGCACTAGGCTCAAACCAAAAATAAGTAATACACATCGTCCTGGAAAAAAAATTTATACAATCACAACAGAAGGAACTTTTTGTGCATAGGATTTCTGAATTTCAGCTGACATTGTTGCTTCAACTAAGACTTTACAATCAGTAAATTACAAACAAGCAGAATTTGTTGCTTCTCCCACAGTCTTCTCTCCTGGATCTCCTCTAGGGTTACAACCATCTTGCAGAAAGTATTAAGGAGTAGATAATCAACATCCCACCTCTTATGCCTATCCAGTAAGTTAGTTCCTTCACCAGAGCCAGGCTACAAGTTAGGGACAGCCCTTTGTTGTCCAGGGAATAGGTGGGCTGTCAGAACAAGGGGCCAAATTTAGGTCAGGTTAGGCATCCACTCTGTTTACCTTCCAGAGACCCACATGCCACATCAACTTTCACTTTGCTTCCATGATTATATGGAGCTCAAAATATTAATATTAATAAAATATTAATATTCTGTTAAACACTTTACCCAATGTTGATTGAGTCCCCTCTAGTTTTACTGCTATATTAAAATGCTGCATCATAGAACAAACCTAAACAATGCTTCTACTGAGTAATGCTGTTACCAATTTCTCTGTCAATCAAATGATAGTTTCCCTGAATTTGCATAGACCTTCCATTGAAATTCTTCAACAAATGTGTTTGATAAGCACAAAAGCCTACAGGCTGCCTCCCCATCACTTACATGATTGCTCAGTCTCCAGCAAGCACCTACAGAAAGCAGCCAGAGGAATAGTTTTGGAAGGGCTATATTTTGCAGTGCCCCACTTTCTCTCAAAACAGTGAGCCTTTGTATTGTTGATGAGACTTTCAAACAAATCTGCATTTGGAACAGATGGATGTATTTGGCTTCTTTGATCAACAACCACTATAGAGACCAAAATCAGTCAAATCTTTAGACCTTGGCAAAGCAAATAAATGCATCCATTTCACAAAGGCTGTAAAATGGAGAGCAGCTTTTGGGACTGGATTTGGTCTCTCAGAAAGCTTTATTTAGTCATTTTGATCAACTTTGTTAGTATTGTCGTCGGTTTTCTCCTGTGTCATTCAGTTATTGTACAGGGATGACATTAGATGAATTTGGTCAGTACTCCACTGAGTTTTTTGGCTTTATGTTCTTTCTGGGAGTCTCAAAAATAACTGTCACTTCCAGCTGGGAGGCCTTGAAGGATGAATTTGACTTAGAATCATTCCTGGGCCTTTCCAACCATTACTGGCAATCTATCACACAGGTTTCTCTGTTGATAACCCCATCCACGTCTACTAAAAAAAGGTAATCTTTTTTATCTGAAGCAGTGGCTACCTTCACTAATTAAAGCAGGTCTTCACTTTGTGGTAGGGCTATTTTTATGCTGTATTTAGGGAGGAATAGACTTTACACTTAAATCCCCTCTAATACTGTGAAATAGTATACTAGATCAGCCATTTTTTGAGTTTGAAATGTGTTCACAAACACTATAACAGATGACTGTTTATATATGCATATGTCATTAGACATTTAAAGGTGGCTTCAGAGACAGACTAGGCAGGGCTGGGGTGGCTTCAGAGAAGGATTACACAGGACTGGGGTAACCACCAGATGTGCTATGAAGAGTAATTACAGAATGCCACAATATCTCCTCTGCCGCCAGCTGCCCTCAGATCAAAATGACCATAGTTGCATTCAGCGTGAGATCTTCTGTAGCCCACAAATTCTTGAGAAAATGCTGCATCATAGAACAAACCTAAACAATGCTTCTACTGAGTAATGCTGTTACCAATTTCTCTGTCAATCAAATGATAGTTTCCCTGAATTTGCATAGATCTACATACTGGGACAAAACATACTTCATTCTATTTAATTTCTGGAATTACATTTGCATCAAATACAGGATGTGTGGCTCAGTCTGAAGTATCAAGACTGTTTTCTAACTGAACTTACCATGTGGAAAAATGTCCTCAAATCTCTTTTAGAAAGATGATAACAGAACAGCTCACGCTGTCAAGAAGTTTGGAATGAATTATTACCTTACCACAGGTGAAAGCTGCTTAGAAACTCAGCTCTTGCTTAACATACTGTGCTGGCAATGTGTGCCTGTTGTGTTGTCAGAATGTCTCACATTGGACCTTGCCATCAACTCCATTCAAAATAGCTCTGCCCCAGGAGGTCTTCAAAAAAGAAATATTTAAAACATATCCAAGAGCTTTCTACATGTGTTATCGCACTTTGCAGTACAGAGCAATGATTTGTTAAGCCTGTACTTTTTGTAACCCAAGGCCTGTAGCAATTGTTTAGTTTTAGTTCATTGTTACTGAAAAAAATCAATAAAATGTAGCAAATTGAAATGCTTCTTTAATTTTTGGTTTGTTTTATAATACAGTCACACCTACTGCCAAAGTAGAGTCTTACTAATGCTCTCCCAGTTTGTTCGTGTTGCAAAGAGAATAATAAAACTGATCTCTAACAGGCAGTGGATGTACTAATGAGCACAACTGTGTCATAAATCCCAAAGCTTCCTGAAACAATCCAAAGCCCAGACAGTAGGTGGCATCGTCTTCTACAACGTACCTACAATCAGACTTTGCAAATGGGATAACTATATCTTCTTTCTCTTTATGCTCATTGAGGAAAAGACAATGAAGTTGAATCCTGCCTCTCTGAGTTCAAGGAGATCTGGTTTTGTCCTTGCGGTGGGAATTAACTCAATCACAGCAAGTCACCTCATTGCAGACATCCAAATTTAAAAACAAAAACTGTAAAACCGAGGAGGTAAATTGAAATATAGCATTACAAAGAGTAGTTCATATTTCCTAAAATTGTTTAACTTGTCTCTACTTCCAAACTGATCAGAAAGAACAAAAAATTAACCTACTGAGAGGGCTTGACAAGATGGACAGATAGTTAAAATTAATTAAATTTTCATATGGTCCAGGTAAAGACCTTATGATACAAATTTATCTTGTGTCTTTAGCTAGGATCCTAAATCCGTAGCCAGGGTGTTATATTTAAAGGTTTGATTTTCTGAAGTACTGCAAGCCCTACAAATCTCTTGTAGGTATAATTCAAGGGACATTTTTATAAATATAGATACTTCTAAAATATAAATATAGGATAATAAATTCAGATGGTAAAAGTATGGATATTTTGGCTACGAATCATTTTCCTGGAAGGGTAATGCATTTTTCATATGCATCACTTTCTGAGTACCCATACCTAGATCTTTGCGACAGCTTCCTTTATTAATCTGATCTTGCTACTGTGGGGCACAGCCAGCTGTCATAAGACACATTACAGTTTAGAATGCCATGCTACACGACATAAGCACACAACTTCTCACATTCATAAAGCCAGATTATTTGCCCACCTATTATAAGAAATAACCCAATCAGGTGTCTGATACAAAAATTCCAAGGATATAAATCCCATGGATATAAAAGAATGTTCTTATTTCTCAAAATCAGAAAAAAAAGCCTTTAAAAAAAAAAAACAAGTCAAGAGCAGAATTCAATAAATGGGTGGAAAAAGGAGCCTGATGAAGTGGAAACAAACAAAAAAACCACGACAAAAAATCCCAAATCCACAGAGAGAAAAATACTCCCACCAATAGAATTTTGGATAATGGGAATTATTGAATAATTGAATTATTGAATAATGGAAGATATGAATCTACACTGTGAAGAAAGATAAAAGTTGCAAGTTATCAAATGCGAGGAAAGAAAGTGTTTAAGACTTAACTAATCAGACAGCTTATTTGTCATTGTATGCTTCAGAAATCCATGGCATGGATGCCATGGAGCTGATTAAAATAGGTCCCCTGTGACTAACTGAAAAAAAAGCTGCCAATATCTAGAAGAGTATTAGAGTTTCATTGAAGACTACTGGCCTTTCACCACTGATTTCAAGAAGATGAAGTTACAGTCCTTATTTCAATATACTTAAGTGGATGTTCTTTTTCAAGTCAATCATCTTGATTGTTAAAGCGGGTATCAAATGCCATTGACCACAACTGTTCACTAGTCACCAGAATTTCCTGAATTTTGCAACATCACCAAGATTGTTTACCCTATGTCTGAACTAAAGGTCCTAAATTAATTCTGCTTCTCTGGAAAATGATATGATTTGGGGGCACTCCTGTGACATATCACTGGCTTCTCCAGTAGCAGGGTTCATACTAGCACCACATATTTTTCACAAGCATTGTTGATATTACTAGCAGTTGTAGACTTAACTATGGATATACACGGGGATTTTTCTCCAGACCAGAAGAAAATCTATTGGGACCTCTGAGGCCTCACAACTCCATTCCATTTAATAAAGTAATTACAATGTCACTAGAAATTAAGTATTGTTTCAATAACAGCCTTGAAACTAGTTAAAGAAACACAAGCAAGTTTCTGGCTATAGCTCAGTGTTTACACAAATGCCTTTGCTTCACCGTGCCATTAACGACCAGCAGTGTATGCCATTACTGGAGTGCAAGCTCTCATTCCACTAATGTTATTGCTTAAAGAACATATTAAGATGCTGGTGTTTTCATATGGGAGATATCCATACATCTTCCACAAGTAATTACATTAGCAGTAATCCTTTTAAAAGGATGTCTTTGCTCAGTTGCTTTGCCAATAGCTCTAACTTGGTTATATGACAATCCCACTTACTCATAATGTATGAAGTGCTATCAGATGAACCAACCAATATTCTGGTGCTCTCTGATCAGTGACAAATCACAGAACTGAGACCCATGAAAAATCTCTTTACAAAGCCCCAGATAGTTTGGTTTTATTTATTACTGAAAATAGTAAAGAGAGCAAAGAGTAACTGACCCTGAAAATAGCATGTGTTCTTTTATACGTTTTGCAAAGAACAATAATTATTCGGGAAATATTACCACTAACTTTAAAAAGAGCTCTAGCATTCATGATGATATAAAAAAGCAGCCTTTAGCTATAGTACAAGCATCTCTTTCATGAAGGATAAAAGCAGTGATATGAAGACACAGAATATGGGCCATATCATGCAATACTCTAATTTGCAGACCTAATAATGCCAGCACATTCAGGCTAAGAAGTTTTGCTAAATACTCAAACACCGAATGAATTCGGAAGACTACTTCCCATACAGTGAATGATGTCAAATCTATTAATGAATAAAAACTGTTAACCTGAATACTAACACTGCACTTTTCTACCACAGACTCTACTCCTTGCTCCTGAGATGGTGATTAAAAATAGCAACTGTCACTGTAGCTGTCAGTCAGCGGATACATAGACGATGCAGGAGGCAGTGTGCAGAAGGATTTTTGGACCATCAAGCAGCAGTACACAGAGTGGCTGTGAATAAATTAAACCAAAAATATAAGCCTCAGGCTGATGTGTTTGAACTTCACTGCAAACATTCTTCATACATATTTAATTGCTCCATTGAGACTGTGACTGTTCTGGAGATGTTCCAGGCATTATTTCCATTCCATTAGTACGCTTGCAGAATGTGTACTCCTTAACCCAAAATGATTGATTCCATAAATGTCTTCCCACTTACTGACCTGAACACTAATTGAGGTTGTGTATAGATTAAAAGAGAGTGTATGCTTCTTGAAACCAGCCAAAATATATTACAGTCACTGAAATATATTTTGGTACAAGAAGAAAGTCATGCTTCTAACTAGAGACACCAAAATATTACTTCACAGAAACATTTCAGGTAGAAAGGCATGGAAATTATGCAATGGATTGAAAAACTCTGCTAAACAACAATTTAAACTGAATTTTAATGCTAAGCACAAAACCCCACCTTTCCAAAACACAACACAATCTTTCTTTGAAATATGATTATCACATACCAGATGCTTTTGTCAGCACTTGCATCTTGTAAATTAATTTGCTTTGGGAAAAAGTATTTTTTTTTTAATATTCCATAAAAATAAAACTAAAGAAGTTCAGATAATTTTATCAATTCAGCGGCACACAAGGGGAAACACAGAATGGTTTTTAAGGCCTTATTTGAACCAAGATAATGTTGCAAATTGCAAATTATTCTACTATGAACCAAAACTTTACCTGTTCAAATTATTAAAGATAAGAATGATTAAACTGCAGCAGCTCAAATCTTAAGTAAGGCACCCTGAGGAAAGAATCCTGAAGATCTCCATAAGCACTGCCTGACTTCTGAGTTAACTATGGACTGCCTTGAACTCTTAGTACTTAAGACATTAAAACTAAAATCAGTTGTATCACAGTTTGAATGAAAAATGGCTACATTCATAATACAGTTCCTTATGACAGAGGTGTGTTCATGTAGCTTGGTCGAGCTTGATTCAGACATTGGAAAAATCCCTGGGCAACACTTACATTCATATGGTACTTGATTTATAAAGTTTAGAAGCATAAGTATGTTAGACATCGTGTGACAGACTACTGCAGAGAAGTTTAGACAAGAATACTAGGCCTGACTTTGAGAAAAGTTTCAATCTGAGAACTAATGCACTAAAAATGGCATTGCCATTGTATGTGCTGTCCTGCTCCAGATACCTCATTTGAAATTTATTCCAATTCAGATTTAAATTGTTTCCCACTTAAATTCCAGCTCTTTCAACTCAATATATCATTTAGAAGTTGAGTAAGATACTGTTTGCTGTCACTGAAAACATGCCTCACTGTTTCCCTGTCCAAGACCTATGCAGTCTGCCCTATGCCAACTGGCCTTCAATATTTCAATAAATGAGGTCAGGTGAAGGCATGCAAATAACTGGAAACTGAGCATGTGTCAGGGGTCATTTTTTTAATTGACATAATCCTTTAGTGAGCAGCAAGTACGCATTTGTAGACGAGGGATATAGCACATCTCTCTGTCATGTTTCTTTTTAAAATTGGAATTCCAGACATTAACCTCTGCAGGGCAGAGAGTTCATTTGCTTTTGGGCAGTGAAATTCCAGGACAATGGAGGGCCCAAGTGAGCATTTTTAATAGCTGTTTGTTTTGAAACAGTGTCCATGGATGGTTGTTTATAGGAAATTAATCTATTAAAAGTTATTAACATTATTTGTTTCAGTTTATAGTAGAGATACCTTAGGGCACTTAATTGTTTGAAGTTCCAACAATTATGTATAAATTCAAATAAGAATTAAAACCAACCCATGTAAATAAAAAGTAACTAACCAACTAGAACAAGAAACAAAAGAAAAAGATATCCTGCGCATTTTACACATCATGCAGTTCCCCAGTGTATGAAAAAGCAGAGAGGCCCAGGAGCTTGCACTGGAGCAAACACATTTGCACAATCTCAAAGAGAACATTTGTTCAGCACTGGGAGAAAGCTGTATGTAGTATCTTTAAAATAAGACATAACTACTTCTTTTTACTTTCAGCATATCTTTGAAGAAACTAAAGATGCCAGAGCAAGTAATGAAACTGAAATGAAAACCTCCATTTTAATGTAATATTTTGACAATTTCTTGGCATTTGTCCCCTACCTTCACAATTGTAAGTTATTCTTTACTTAATGAAATTAAATTAAAATTACTCTATGGCTAAGCTAGTGGATTCTGGTAGGATGTGCAAAAAAGAAATGGGGAAGCAGTGAACAAAGCTTCCAAAAATATGGGCTTTTCTCAAGGCTGAATAGATTTTTTCCAAGTGCTGTCCCTGGCTTTGCTTTGTCCCTTCAGCCATGACAGACAAGCAGGGCTGACGCCCTTCTCACTGGAATCCAGAAAGATTCACTGTTTGTCTGCATGAGGAGCAGAACCGTGCATACCAATCTGCCAGCACAATCAGTAATACAAAGCAAACCACAGTAAATTGCAGTCAAGGTGTTTTACTTCAAGGAAAAGATCATTCATTTCAGTAGGTAAAGAACTGAAAAGTTGGAAGATGTTTAGTACTGTATGGTACTAAAATAATAGTAACAATAATAATGTAGCAATAATAAAAGAATATAATAGCATATATTATAAATAGTAGTAATAACTAATAAATAGTAAAAATAAAATATAGTAATACAATAATATGTAATAGGGTTTTTTTTGACACACTGTTTACTGATACTCCTGATTTGATTAGTCAATATGACAAATCCATTATGTTTATCAGAATAACTTTCTGCTAGACAAAGTACATGAAATATGCGTGGTCTGAAATTTGACTCATATCTGTTATTATCTATATTGTCTATCTATTAGAGACTTAACTGCTAACATGATTTCTTTGTGTTGTTAAGAAGGAATCCAGAAAAGATGTTAAAGTATCAAAACATACATTATGAAACCAGGAGCCATGCAGGGCACCTCTTGTTAACAACCTTTTCTTGTGATTTTATTGACAATTTAATCTACCCTTTGTTTTTAGGCATTTCTTTTTCTACTGTCACAATTACAGACAGACAATATGCAATTACTTGAAATAAAAATATAGCCACAATATTCTCATTATGTTTTCCAGCCAAAGAAAGATATTTTAAAGTAGAATGTCTTGATTAAGATAGCTGTCAGCAAATTATTTTAATTTTACAACCCTACTGATTTTTTAAAAGTAGAAAAGCAAATGAGAAACAAAAGAAAAGCTCCTTACATCGAAATGAAGGTTTTATACAGCAGCCAATTAATCATATGTACATTCATATTTATGGTTGTGTTAAGCACCTCCTGAAACATTCGTTTTAATTAAGTTTTCATTTTTATTGAAATGGTTCTAATCTGATGTTGGCCATGGGGTATAAGAATCTGAAGGGGACAGAAGAGGATAAGGGATAAGGTCTGGCAGCATTGAAATAATTTCCTGCTCCACCTTTAACTCCAGTCTCTGCAAAAGACAGTCTCTCATTTTTTTCTGTTAAGCCTGAACAACTGAATTTGGATGGCCTGAACAACTGAATTTGGATGTAACAAGGTATTTTTAACTTCTTTTAAAGCATCTCCAATTAGAAAGTAACTCAGCATCAGTATAACCACATTCTAGTCCTGTGCAACACTCTGGATGTCCACCTGTGGTTTCACTGGAACCATTGTTAGCCTATTGATGTTAGTTTTCTTGTTTGCAGGTAAAGACAAATTTACTAAATCTACAAATTTACTAGATTTTATTTTTAAAATTCTGTTGCTGTCCATGACACAGCAGAAGTCATGTCATCAAGGATTATCAGGAAATCAAGAGGAATAAAACTTTTCTTAATCATACGCTGAATCGATGACAACTGCTATATCCTCCTGAAACCAGTGGAAGACTTGTAACTCATCCAAAGTGTCCCCAGGGAGGGTCTTCTCAGTCCCCACTGTTAAACAATCACGTTAACATCAGAGGAACAGTTTCACTGTGTTTGTGCCTCCAGTTACACATGAAATCCACAGGCCCTAAAACCAGATAGTTTTCAAACTGATTTTCACTGGGCACAAACCAGGTTCAGATTGGCTTCTTCACATCGGTCTGGAAGCCAAAGAAAACTTGGATATGATCAGCATTTCTTGCAGTCTTTGCCATGATAACAAGTTTGCAGTTTTGTGTATTCCTATGGGCTTTCCAGTCCAGAATGTGTAAATACTCAATATTTACAGGACATAGGGGAATATGAGAAAGAAGATGAGTCAGGAGTTCAGCTAAGTACATTAGCGAATTCTAAGGCACAAATTTAAACATGTCATTACAGAGAAATATAATTTTAAAAAAGTACACCAGCATTCCAGGAAGGGAAATAATTTAATTGCTTTAATCATCCCATTTATTTTACGAAACTGAATTGATTTTTGGAATCCAGCCATGACAAAGTCTATGAACTCTGGCTGTGAGCACGAGCAGCTGAAGCACTCATTTTTTGATCCCCATTGAACTCTGTGGGCTTTAAGAGTGCATGTCTTGCACAAAACCACTGTCTGAGGCTGCATCTTCTCCATGCAGCCTGTTTTTGTGTGATGGATTCTTCCCCAAAGAGACCTGAGTTCAAGTTGAACTGACCACGTTTTGGGTTATAGTTCTGCCAGGCCCCTGCACACTGAAGCAAGGATGCAAGACAGTGAATTCCTACCTTGATGATCCGAAATGTAACCTTTTGCTGTATGTATAAAAGCCCACAGTGTGCATGCTGATCTAATTGCAATACTTGGAAATTCTGTCTTGGGGTGGCTGTCACAATTATCTGATTATGTTTTGAAATAATTTAACTGTCAGCATTTTTTCTGCCTACGTGATCACATAATGCATATTATCTGACAGGTGTACTCATCTTACTTTTAGAGTTGACCTAGAATGAGGCCTAGGCTAGCTGTAAATGCTAAAGGCAGAAACAGATGCTTTTGCTAATAACAAATGAATCTATACTGGGGAAGAGGAAGGAGGGGAAAGCACTTAAGCAGAAAGAGGGCACTGACAGAACAAGTAGCCTCATCAGTGTTTCTGCTGAAAGATTTCTCCTGGAAAATCTTCCACAGGGCCTGAGTGGAGGCAGAGGTGTTTCCTACTCAGCAAAAACTCTGTGGAAAGTGGAGAGAAGGTGCTAAAAGAGGACTTGCTGCAACATCCCTTCTATGCTGGCCCTGTGCCTGAACTGAGGATTGCATCTGCCTAATTCAAAGAAAAAAACTTTTGAAACCTGCTAAGGAAAATCTTCATCTGAGAAATAAAGCTTTTCAGGTTTTGGCATAAAATGTGATTTTTGATGAATTAAAATGAAAGTATTTTCATTTGGAAGGGCCATTATTACTGAAACATTGCAGACACTGCACCTTAAGAAGTTTTATTTAAGCTACACATTGGATGAAATATTTTTAGTAACAGTGATACACCTCTTGCTCACTAACAGGGATAGAATAAATCATACTTTTTAAAAGAAGTAAAGGTGGGTTGCCATATACATCCAATTATGAGGGCTATACTTACAGATCTAGAAATTATGTGGGACTACACCCAGCATCTTTATTCCTAACAGACTACCAGCTATTGAATTGCAAGTAGATACCAAATATAACTCAAAAAGCTTAAACAAGCTGAGAAACTGAAAAAATATGCTACCAAATACATATATACTACAGCAGTTCAAAGAATTTAAAGCCAAACCAAAGGTGAAAACTCATCTATGGACCCAATCCTGAATGCCACTGTAGCTAATGGATGGTCCATTTCTGTCTTCAGTATAACTGTCTTACAGCCAGACTGTTCCATGAATCATTTTTACCACCCAGACATTAAATGCTTCCACCCTAGAACTTAGTAGGGGAACAGTGTTTGTGCAGGGGTGTTAGGAGCTCCCTCCCTCACCTCTAGTGCTGTCTCAAGTGTATGACTGCACACACATGTGCCCTATGTCACATGAGAGGAAAGCTGCATGTTACACTCACTCTCCCTCTCTGCCCAACCTTCTCTTATTCATGCCAATACAAGTAATAAACAACATATATTTTTGTTTGATCTGTTGGAGTCTCCATCAGAAAAAAATAAATAGGATGAGACCACTTTATGTAACTTGAACAAGACAAATAACACACCTAATCTTCATGCTAAAGTGACATCACAATTACAGTATTTTTTTTTTAATCGGAGATAAATATGTAGCTTGATTTTGTCTCCACTGAGAAGAACAGTGAGGTGAGGAATGATTTGTCTCACCCTTCTTCCTATCACAAGCAGAGTGGGGGAAATGCATGATACAGCCTTTCCAAATATAGACTGTCATAGGCAAGATACATATTTCTTCCTTGATAGGTGAGACAGATGGGAGACTTTCACACACACTCCCTCGCATATGGATATGTTCTCTCTGTTCATATATAAGTAATGTCACATAAAGCATCCATCCCTCATGCAGTGCATTACTAGTCCATGAAGAACATACTCCATGGACTGACTGCACTTCCCAAGTGTGTTCTGCCAGGGACTGGAGTTATTGCTTGCACTGGAAATCAATGCGGAGGCAGAAGCATCTTAGAGGAGGACTGAGTAACGTTTCCAGCTGAAAACAAGTGTTTATTGGGGACAGCAGATTGATGGGAGAACCCTGAATTACTGACATGGCGGTCTTCATGCACTGAGGAGTGGGGGGAAGGCATCAGACAATGAGGTCCCAAAAATGGGTGTGACTCGTGGTTGTCAAGCCTGAACCATTCTGGGAAGACTTGACCACTGTTACTTTTCCATACCAGACAGTGTAAAAGCATTATTGCTATCAAAATCAAAGAATATTCTTAGGACATGAACCAGAGAGTTTCAAACGTAGGTTTGAACGAAAAGCCTTGGTACGAATATTCTAGATAATACAATATTTTCAGATTATATAGTATCAGATGGTTAAATGAAAACTAAAAATAGGTAGAAACCTCAAACAACTATCATTTTTATGAAAGACAGTCCAGTGGTCTGGATTACAATGCTTTATTTTCAACATTTTTTCATGTCAATTAACTGTAATCTTACAGCATAATTTACCAAGAATACCCAGCATAGAAATTAAATAAATGCTATCAAAAACATTTTAATCATGACAAATGACTAAATTACTTGAAAAATTATAATCGTGTTACTTCTTGACTGCCAGGCTAAATGAAACTATAACTATACATGGACAGTTTTGTCCTCTCAGAATATACTTAACGGTGTCTGCTCAGATTAGTAATCAGACTACTTCATATAAATCCTCTATGGAGAACCTTCATGAATATTTTGTATGGAGACAAAAAAGGAAGTAGTAAGGAATATTCACAAGGCCTGACCCGCATGGGGGACCTCAACCACCCTGATATCTGTTGGAGGGACAACACAGCACTGTATAAGCAACCCAGGAGGTTCCTGGAATGCGTTGATAACTTCCTTCTCCAAGAGATAGAGAAGCCAAAGAGGAGAGGTGCAAAGCTGGACCTTGTTCTCACCAACAGGGAGGGGCTGGTGGTGAATGTGAAGCTCAAGGGCAGCCTTGGCTGCAGTGACCATGAAATGGTGGAGTCCAAGATCCTTAGGGCAGCAAGAAAGGTGCACAGCAAGCTCATTACCCTGGACTTCATGAGAACAGATTACAGCCTATTCAGAGTTCTGCTTGAGTACAGCACCATGGGATGAAGTCCTAAAGGAAAGAGGGACTCAAAAAAGCTGGCTAATATTCAAAGTTGTCTTCTCCAAGCTCAGGAGCTGTGCATCCCAACCACGAGGAAGTCAGGTAAAAATGCCAGGAGGTCTGTGTCAGGGAAGAAGCAGCTCCTGGACAAACTCAAACACAAAAAGGAAGCCTACAGTGGTTGGAAACAAGGACAGGTAGCCTGGGAGAAATACAAAGGCATTGTTGGAGCAGCCAGAGATCTGGTCAGGAAAGCTAAAGCCCTGATAAAATTGAATCTGACCAGGGACATCAAGGGCAACAAGAAAAGCTTCTGTAGGTACATCAGTAACAAAACAAAGAGTAGGGAAAATGTGTGCCCTCTCCAGAAGGAAACAGGAGACCTGGCTACCTGGGACATGGAGAAGGCTAAGGTACATGACAACTTTTTTCCCTCAGTCTTCACCAACGTGCACAAGACATACTGCTTGTCGCAATAGGCGGTCAGGGACTGGGAAAATGCAGAACCTCCGACTGTAGGAGAAAAACAGGTTTGAGACTATCTAAGGAACCTGAAGGTGCACGTGTCCATGGGACCTTACAAGATGTATCCACGAGTACTGAGGGAACTGGTAGATTAAGTTGTTGAGCCACTATCCATCATGTTTGAGAAGTTGCAGCAGTTCAGTGACTGGAAAGGGGGAAATATAATCCCCATTTTTAGAAAGAGAAAAAAAGGAAGACCCAGGCAACTATAAGCCAGTCAGTCTCAACTCTGTGCCCAGCAAGATCATGGAGCAGATCCTCCTGAGTATTATGCTAAGGCACATGGAAACAAAGGAGGTGATTGGTGACAGCCAACATGGCTTCACCAAGGGCAAATCGTGCCTGACAAATCTGGTGGCCTTCTATGATATGGTTCACGTGTTGGTGGATAAGGGAAGAGCAACCGATGTCATCTACCTGGACTTGTGCAAAGCATTTGACACCTGTACCTCATGACGTCCCTGTGTCTAAATTGGAGAGCCATGAATTTGATGGATGGACCACTCAGTGGATAAAGAATTGGCTGGATGGGGTTATGGATGCCTCATCCCTGAAATTGTTCAAGGCCAGGTTGGATAGAGCTTTGAGCAACCTGGTCTAGTGGAATGTGTCCCTGCCCATGCCAAGGGGGTCGAACCAGATGTGCTTAAGGGTCCCTTCCAACCCAAACCATTTTATGATTTTACAAATTTATCGTATTGCTTATCCAGACTCTAAATTGAAGTTATTAACTTTGGTTACAGTATGAGAATAAAAGATTTACTAGAAGAAATAATATTGTAAAATATCTCTATGTTCTTTAGATCTGTGTTATTTATACTATCTCTACAGTTCATCCTATTTATACTATTTACACTATGTATACTATTTACCAGGAAATCTGCTTCTCCATGCAGATGATTTCAGGTTTCAGTTTAATATCTTAACCCAAGACAAATTATTTAAATATGAAAGAATTAATGGATGAACTCAAACACCTCCAAAATAGGGAGAGAATGATGTATGTCTATCTACATGCATGTATATATTATATATATAATTATGTTGCTGTTTCATGCAATTGTAGTTGTGGGACTGCATCACAAAAACCTTTGCTCAAACTTCATGAAAGGTTTGTTTTGTTTGGGTTAATATATAATTTAGGTTGACAAAGCTATAATGTCTAATTAGGTTTTCTCAGGGCAGCCTACAATGCAAAGAGTGGATGTTTCAAGAAGCTCTCATTTGAAATCAATGTGAGAACTACATTAATATATGTGAAAAGAACATAACTGTCCAGTAGGCATTTATTACATTGACTATGAAAGCACAGAATATGGAAATATAACTTATAAAACAAACTCATAGGTGCAAAATAGAAAATCTCTGAAAGAAACGATGTTTTATTTCTGTGTGGGAAGTGTGGCTATCTATCTGATAAGGAAGCTTCCCTTACTTCCAGGGTACAAAATATTGTCCAATTAAGAATCCTACACAAACTCATGTTTAACACAAGCATCTATAAATATAACATATGTACATGAATTAGCACTCTCTAGCAAT
This sequence comes from Eurypyga helias, assembly GCF_000690775.1. NCBI lineage: Eukaryota > Metazoa > Chordata > Aves > Eurypygiformes > Eurypygidae > Eurypyga > Eurypyga helias. The sequence continues at coordinate 31,492 of NW_010226314.1, forward strand.
CCTGAACAATTAATCTGAATAAAAACTTTTAAACTTACATTACTAACTTGCTGAATGAAAGTACTGTGATTACTAATAATAATTTCTGAGCATGTGTAGTTTTGCATTTTATTGAAGAAAGCTAGAGAGCGCTTATGGAAATACATACTAAAAGATTATTTAGTTTTTAAAGTCAAACCCAGCAAATACAGGGAATCATAAATTTAAAATTCTCAATATTTACTTTTTCTCCATGTTGGTATGTGCTTTGTGTTATTTCAGACAAGAGTCCGATGTCAAAGACACATTATTGCCCAATGAAGACTGATCTTTGTGTACACATACAATGAATGTCTAGCCAGGGACACCATGGAAATGGATTCCAGTCTGCTACTTGCATATTCAAACATTTAGCTTGTATATATTATTCTGTCACCCTGCCTGCAATCAATATTCAGCTGCACAATCCACTGTTATCGCTACACTTCTTCATGTTGATAATCGACCTTTGAATATCAATTTTCTCTTCCCTGGTTACACAGACCACAGCAGCTACTTGTTTCTTTTTGTTGGTGTTCTCATTTTCCCTATAGCTAAAAGTTTACATGAAGTTCTCTTCATGTTTCGCTCGTTGTAATCGCTCCCCCCTCTCCCCCCTCCCCCGCTTCCTCTGTTAGGAAACTTTGAGGACAATTAATATTGGAACAGTTAGCCAAGAGAGATTGTTTGGTCTCATCTCTATTAACCAAACTACACGTTCAGCCCAGAGATGTTCTGGTGATTTTATTCTAACGCTTGATTCTTCACAGTACGTGGTGGGGCACTGTGGAAGGCATTCTAATGAGGAGCTAGTGGTTCCAGGCACAAACTAGGCAGAGGTTAAGCACATGCCTTGGTGGCAGAGATGTGTATGTTAGTACGGGCAAGCACTATGTAACCTGAGCATACACCATGGTGTTAGTATGCACTGCCTTTAACAATGCCACCTGTGCGTACTGCTTGTGAGAGCTCGCTCCTCTGCAGATATGTGAGAGCGCAATGCTCTCAGCAAACTGCAGGGTACCATCTAGAAAGCTCAGTATTGCACGGGTTTGCTCATTTGGGAAAATACCTTATATACATTAAAAATAGACATGACTTTTTTTTACTAAACTACATTTATTTACTAAATGGGTTTTAAGTAAATTTTTATGAACTCTATTTTTTATGAACATTATTCTCTTCCATTTGTAGTTAATTTCTGAAGTATCTAGTAGTCTTTCTTCTGCTTAACAAATGGTTTCCCTTATAAAAAGAGATTATTAGTATAAATTTGACTTAAAAAATTATTTGCAAAATAACCAGTCTTCTCACATTGTACTTCCCTCTCTGCTTCCTCTAATAACCAACTTTAAAAATAACTCTTTTGTTCTATACTGTTCTATTTATTTAACTTATCACTAGCTACTGCTATTGGCTTGTCATCAGTCTTGTCCATGATCTTCATCTGGCTTAACAATCCTTTTTTTCTTGTTACTTCTCTCAAATGCCAATCCTCTAACATCATATATAATTTGTCTCTCTTAAACAGCCAAATTATCACCATGTCCAAAGAGTATAAATCAGCGTATTTCAATTCATGCTTGTAACTTCGCAGTAGCGACATTAACCACAGAGCACTGGAGAGAGTTGACTCTCTACGGCAGCCTCATCGGACTGCCAGGCGGTGCGGGTGTCTCCCTGCAGGCATCTTTCTTTTGTAACCCACAAACACGTCTGCCCCACCCCAGTAATTCCACCAGGCTTCTGGATACTTCATTGCTTTCTAAAAGCCATCTTGACCATATGCTTTCTTAAATCTGTAACAATTGTATTGGCACTGTATCCCTGTGCAATATAACACAGAGTGTAACAGCCTTATACAAAGGGGCCTCTGGATGGTGGAAGTAGCCATTTAGCAGAGCTGGAAATGACCAAAACAGACACCTTTTATGAAAAAAATCCCAATCCACCACTGTAAAAAAAGTAGAAAGCATTTCAGCGAACTCCTTAGCGAACGGCTAGACAAAAGCACATAGCAAATGGACATTTTTGAGCTAGCTGAGATGTTTGTGGAAGAATTATTTTGTGATTCGAAAAAGAGTCAGAATCCTCAGGAGCAACCAACAACCAGTTGCTTACAATGTTTATAGGGAATTATTTAAAAGGGAAGATGATAAGGTAAATCAAAACCTTTGCTAATTAGTTGCATTGGAGAGCTGAAAACATTTCCAAATGGGCAACACAAAGCAGTCACATGATCATCTGTTATAAACAAGTGGATGGTGGCTTCATCCCCATGACAATCCATCTGTCTGGTATTTTCTAATTTTACAAAGTAAATCCAAAAATAAAAATGAAATTTACAGAAAAATAAGTCCAGTGTGTATCTAAATTTTTGTTTCATCAACCATTCTAAACTGTGCATCACATTACTAGTATTTGGAACAATTAAAATAAAGTGTGCTGTATTACACTATCTCTGCTAAACAGGTGTGCCACTAGGAAAAGTCCTGAATAAATGGATCTTGGCATACCAGTATCTGTGTAGGACATACTGTTGAGGCTGCTTCATTAAGGACATTTCAAAGATGAGGTTGTTCACATCATACTGCTTAAGCAACAATAAATAAAATGCAAATACCCCACATAATCATGCATAACATTATCAATACTTTAAATCCTCCTATCTTTCCTACTTGTTAGAGAAAAAAAAATGTCTACTTTTACTGATGCCTAACATGCAGTGTCTAAATAATGTCTCTAGAGAATATAGGCTGTTGCCCAGGGCTATTTTATTTCACTGCTTAAAGCTAAAAATAAAAGCATTTATGTCACTCTTTAGGTTTTGAAATCCCCATTAAGCATACTCTTTAGTCTGAGAAACCTGCATGAAAAGAACCATCATTTTTTATTTTAGCTCCATTTTAAACAATTGGTAGGATTTGTTAATGTGAATATTATTTGAAGGAAAATAAGGATTTATAACATTTCAGACTGCAAGAAGTCAAAACATCTTTTGCAACAATATTTAAGTCCTTTTAATAGTGTTTTATTGCTCTCCCTGTCTGGCATGTAAATTTGAAATCTCCCTATCATGTTACCTTGCTTTAACCTTTTTTTTCCATTCTTCCGTCTTTTTGCGTAATTAACTTTTCTTGATTCTTAACTAATCTCCTTTCCAGTCTTTCAGACAAGGGTAAAAAAAAATCAATGACGTTCTAGACTGAGCTTTTCGCTGACTTAACCAAATGACAGTGTAATCATTGCTAGCCCACTTGGTACCTATCTGAGCATTTTATATTACTCTGCTTTACCTTTCTGCTCACCCCTTCACCCTGAGACAGAATCTTCCTCTGCATGTCCCGCAATGATGACAATGAGCTGTTTGAGTCCCTGTCTCCCTCCCAACTCTAATTTTCAATCATGTTATTTTTTTCACCTAGCTATCTAAGAGCACTCTTCCATGATGGCATTTCTCAAATTATTCACCTCAATCTTTAATTCTGCCATGTCACTAATATATATGATGTATACAAATAATGAATACTACTTCTAACATTAAATGATGGGACTCGTCTGTCTTATCAATGTAGCAGAAAATTATTTTATTTATACCTTTCATTGCAAATTTCTGAGGTGATTCCTAAATGTTTAGCACACTCCACGGGACTTACTAGTTTTCTTAATTGCCTTCGTTAAAGAACTTTCTCAAAAGCTTTTGAAAATCCAAATAAATTAGATCAAGCATTTCTTCCTCATCCATTATTTTCATGACATGTTCAAAGAGTTCTAACAGATCAGAGAAAGTTTTTTTTCAGAAAAGCTACCCTGGTTTCTTTTAGCAGAATTTACTCTAGAGTTTTGCTCATAATTCTATGATTGATGATGTATTCAATCCATTTAGCTTATACTGAACTCAGACTAACAGGCCAGTAGGATAAATCTAGTTTGTAGAAAAAAAGCAACAAAAGCAAAACAATAGCCAAATTTTAACATTCAATAGGCAATTAAGTGCTAATAAAATTTGCACCAGCTGAGGCTCTTCAGCTCCTTATAAACCTTGCTTAGAGCCAATCAGCCAGTTGATTCTGGTTTCTTTTTAGTATTTATCTTATAATCTCCTTTAATTGAGTCTATTTAATATAATATCTCATTTTTACTATTTAAAAGGATAGATATTTAATTGCATTTTCTGTAGCAGAACCCGTGTAAATAAATCTTTCAACTTACCTGTAACAATTTTTTTTAAAATCTACTCTTTAAAAAACAACAGGTGTGCTGATAATTTCATGACGTTTCCTGCTTATGATGTCATTGAAAAATTCTTTACTATTTCTTTCATGTTAAGCTATAAGTCTTCAGACTGCTTCTTAGACTACACATTTTCTATCTTCCATTTCTCCTGCCATAATGTGTGTTCTGTTTCAACAGTTACACTTGGCCTGAATTTACCTGGAAGAGGCTACATTTGAGGTCAAATAAAACCTTATCCCTCGCAATTCTTTGCATTGATTTTTTAATATTTTGCTTAATAATCTGAGGCTGACTTTCCATTTGAAATCCTATTCATGTGTTAATTCAAAGAATTAGTATAATTAATTTCAAGGTCACAAAAGGACATTCACGTATCTACTTACCTTAATTACAAGGACTGACAATGGGACATCCAAATATTTTTATGTATAACAAAAATTTTACAACTCAATTATTAACAATCTCAAAAAATAATACAAGAAACAGTGTCAAATTTTATAACTGTATTTTTACACCAATGATTTTGTTTAGGGATTGTTCACTCATGTTCAGCTTTTGTTACATTTAATTTTTTTGTCAGACCAATTCTCATTTTTCCCAACCATATATTCTGTCTATATCTCCTCCTGCCCCAGCAAATTAGAAGATATATTTTTGGATGTTCTATAACAGGTTCATTTACAATAATTTGATTTTATTATTTTCCTACCAGAATAAAATGATCCTAATGTTTCCTTTCTTCCAGAAAGCTCTAGCAGACTTTCCCCAGTCTGGGTAGGGTTTGTCTTGAAGCATCATATCTGTGACCTACAGGGAAAGAAGAAATAATATATAGGTAAACTGGTGTCACAAAAGAAAGTGTTAACAAGCAGTTTAAAAACGCTTTGGTTTACATGTAACACACCTGCTTCAGTTCTGATAATTTTACAAGTTAGACATTAGAAAAATTGTATCTCTAATGTTATTTGCAATCAAGATAAAGTCTATTGGCCTACATATTCTGCCTTAGAAGTGCACGCCAACTCACTGATAAGCAAGGAAAACTATGGAGATGGAAAGATAAGAGGGGAAGAGGAACCAGTCTAAAAGTTACAGCAACCTGTAGCACGTAAGCTACGTTTGCCTATGGCTACAAGGCTTTCTGGTCCAACCCGTGAGAGGGAACCCACTTCTCTGCAAGCAGCATCAGCAGAATTTCCACTCTTGAAATTGGAACTGCAGCCAGGGAGTACAAGCCCGTGAATTAAGCATTATATATGCCATTTATAACCTCCTCTCTCTTCCTGGTATCAGTAAGAAAAGCACACTTGGGACTGGAGACATGAAAATCTCTTAAAACTTGCACGAAATTTAAAAAGTATGAAATATTTATTCTCATTTTCATAATTCCTATCTAAAGAGACCATCTGTTTCTCTGTCCAGAGACTCATATGCATGCACTTCTTCTGGGTGGTACAAAGAAGTATTAAAAATTACTTTTAGCTAAATGAGGGAGGTGAATACCCCTCAGATGCTTGCACCTCTGGGAAGCTGTGTTTTCATATCCATTTATTTAATGTTAACTTTACTAAAAAGCATCCTAAAGTTACATTACAGTAAATTCATCAATTCCATTGTACAAAAGATCCAGAAGAGTATAAAACATACCCATACATAAAGATTAAGAAATAATTGAATGGATAAAGGAAACAGAGGTGGCAACTTGCTTCAAAATACAAATAAGTAAAACAAATTCTTACTGACATTGATATTAGTACACAGTGGAAAATCATTAACTGTTTTGATTAGTATGAAAATAACTTAATCAGATTAATAATAAGATTTCAGAAGGAAATAACTTCAAATTAAAGTCAAGATTTCTTGGTTTTATTTTCAACTACATTTATTTTGAGATACAGAGGTTTTAAAATCTGGTTTACCATCCGAAGTGTAAGTTACCACTTTCAATCAACAACATTAACAGTGTTTCTCAAAAAGAACACATGGCCTTTGATTAAATTAAAACTACATATAAACCATATTCAACTTCTAAATTTTGGTTCTGAGTCCATTTGGGGTTAAAAATGCTCAGCATTTTAGCCTGAAGGGCTGGATCCAAAGAAATATAAATACATGTTCTAGGATTTTATGAATCTATTAAGCCTAGCCTGAAGAAAAAACAGATTATATCCCCCAAATAGCATATTTGCTAATTGTTTTATGTAGGTAAATATTTTCTCAGATCTGCATGCTATGACACTTTTTTCTAAGATGTCTATTATCTAGATAAATATTTTGATAAATATTTAATACTGAACAAGACCTCTGCAAAGATTTAATTCACTACTTTAGTAACACCTTTTTCTCTTAGGAAGAGTCTACAGAGTAATGAATATTTGCAAAGAAGAGCAGATATTTTGAGATGGTTTATTCAATTTTCAAAATATTTTCTCCAGATGCTTTCTGGGAAATACTTATTCTATTTGGTAGAAAGATGCAATCTGCTGCTCTGTGACCAATTATTAGAGTAGTATTTTTCATGAGGATGACATTCAAGGGGCCATTTTCTGAGGAAAATGGCAAGACGAGGCAGGAAATGTTCCTTCTGATATCAGACAGTTGGTGTTTCATCTCCCAGCTTTGGCATTTATTTAATGTCGAATCACCAGATCAATGTCAGGTTGGTTGCAGCTAAATTGGCTGAAGCAGAGACAGTCATTAAAGGGATGCATTCCATAAAGAGAAATCCAATTACCTTTTGCATTAGAGAAATCAAATTCATTTTCTGGTTTGGTCAAGGACAGTCACTGTGGAAAACGGCTCACAGTAGAAAAGCACTCAACACTGGCGTAGTGCAAATAAGTTTTAGACAGGAACATCAAAAACTCATTGCAGCTGTTAGAATGTTGTTTTTTAGAAAAAAAAATACACATTTTAATGTAATTTGCACAACTTACTAGAAGGAGATGCATGATTTTGTATTTTTTCTCTCTCTTTGTATTTATCAATGCAATTGATGGCCAGCTAAGATTTCTCTCTATTTTACTGGACTACATTTGAAAACACGGCTGATACTTACGAATAAAAAATAATTGACCACTTCAGTAATTCTCTGTATGCATGCATGCTACATAATCAAGACAAAATAGGGGAAAGCCACTTACAATGTCATTAAGTAATGTATTCTTTTAACTAAGAGATGCAATATATTTTAATAAATTAATTACACTGCTTCAATTCAGAAAGGAATGGCCCTTACATATAATGACTGCATACTTTTTGATTTTAGTTAATGTCTCATGAGAGAAATGGTTACACTGTATTAAATTGCAGAACAAAAACTGCATAATACACATTGTCTGACTTTTTAAGTTACACAAATGCCACAGCAATATATTTTCATTACAAATTAGCATGTCTTGCATATGTTATGGAACCTTAAATTTCACTTTGCCCTATAAAATTATGACTTCATTAACTATTTGTATTATTCACATTAACTATGAAGATAAATTATAATGCTTTTGAAAAGGAATATTACTATCATTAAATTAATAGGAGAATGTTATGATTCCCATTTTTATTACAGAAAAGTAATGTGTTCCTTTTGGTATGATATACTACAATAATTTGCAACATGATGTTGTATCACATAGAATATTGAACCAAGGATTCAGAGTCATATTCAGAGCAAGTAACTTACACAGACAACAGATGCAGAAAGCAAAATCACAAAAACTTAAAAAAAAAACCCAACAAAACAGTAAGTAAACCTAAGATACCTGGGAAAAACTAAGTCAAGCAGCAAGACATCTTAAGCATCATTTATTCCTTCCATGTAGTTGCTCTTTGAGCCTACTGCTCAGGATGCTCTGCACATAGTTTAGATCTCTCCTCCCTAGACAGTCATGTCAAATGGTGCTACGCTGGACATCACAGGATTCCTCCCAGCAGAGGCAACGTCTGCAGCAGGAGTTTCAGGTATGACTAAGTGTCTTTCCTATTAATAAGCTAACTGCAAGTGAAACTTTTTTTTTTAAAATATAAGAAAATTACCTAATAGCTTAGTCATGCTTTCAAAATACCTTCCTAGTTCTTCACTAGCAGGAACTATACTGACATCTTCAGAATGCAAACAGATCATTCTTGAAAAACTAACGTGGCATGGGCTGCTGGCCAAGCTGTTTTCATCGGCCAAATTGCATTTTAGAAACATGGAATTATAAAAGTACATCAAATAGTTTCATAGCAGCACTTCTCAACAATAAGCAACTTGAGAAACTGTATCTTGAAAGAGAAATGGACTCTGGACAAGCTCTGTAGGACATGATGTATTTCATGCCGTAACATTCATGAAGGGGAGACCACACCTCAGTAGGGTTTTTTTGCTGCTTTATTCACACTTGGGATAAACCACCAAAACAGGGTAAGAGCAGCCCTCCAGTATTTAACAGAATGCAGAAGAAGCCAAGATCCACAAGAAAAGCCTGGAAATATGCACCAAATTATGAACTCTGAAATATTTTTTTATTATTTTGATACAGTAATGAGCAGTGAAAGTTCTAATGGACATTAGGACTCCAACATCTTACATTAGTAAAGAAGGAAGTTGTTTGTAGGCAACTACACAGCTAGGAGGACAGACACCATGGTGCTAATGCTGGGAAATGGAAATGTAGGTACACTGTCAAGTACATGACTCAAGTATTGTAAGTGTTAACTTTTTCTATATTTTTTATCATTTTACAAATTCAAAATATTTTAAATCATAAACCCCTTCATAAGTAGACTATATTAATTTAATTTGAAACTCAGTCTTTAAATACTTCAGAAATAGCAAGTTTCCACTCTCCCAAAACTCTTTACACAGGAAACGTTATTTTCAGTCCTGCAACTGAGGTATTTAATGATAAAAATGAGGAATTCCATTGATAAGAATGAGTATCATAAATTATAAAAGTTTTCAGAAATTTTAAGGATGCCATAGTGTCGGCACAGGTCCGAGGGCAGTTTCCCAGGGCAGGTGCATGCACGTTGCTTGGTTTCATGCAGGACAAAGCCCCTCATCAAAAGAACCCATCCAACCTTTTGCAAAGACTCAACAGCACTTAAGTGTTTCTGAAAAGTATGTGATTTTTCTAGACAGTGGGGTTAAATCAGGTTAAAGTAATTAAATTTGCTGAAGTCAGAGTGTGAAGTCAATGAGAGCTAATGTATACCACTGAGTGCATACACTCCCTTTGCTTTGCTGTTATGTGCCTTTAGGTAAGAGCTATATATAGGTGACCCACTAACTACACATCAATTCTTTATCATATCTCAGTCTTCAGGTACTATAGCACATCATGGTAATCATATACCAAACCAGGGAAACATTCAGTATTCAGTCCTTAAAAGCTTCTATCTATCAACTTTGCCTTCATCTTCTTTGAGATATTTAAAAACTGCAGAGCTGTTCATTTGATGTACAGAAATAACCTATATAGAAAATGCTTTTATGGTTCTTTCATCTGGATGTTAGGGAGAAAACTGTTCTGTGGATCACACCTCAACCCTTTCATGGCTTCACGATGATAACACGAAATGCCTGCATTAATTATGAAATTGTTTTGGCAGTTGGGCGGAAGTGTCGAAAACTTTTTTACACATCCTTCAGAAGGAATTGTTAATTTGTTTTAATGTACTCTGGTGCATTTTGGAATATACAAAATGTGTACATGTTTGAAAACAAACATAGCAAACATTTGTACTTAGGCTTACTGATCTATAACGGGGATGATATTTTTCAAGCTAAATATTAACAGTCAGCTGCAAAAAAATGGCTAGATTTTAAAGTAGTTGTGTCTGCTTTCTACATTTTTAACATTTAAAATGTAGTTTTATTCCTACCCTGATAACAATCAAGCTTGTTAGGTTCTTTCTCCTTCAATTTAATTGTAAGAAATTATTTTTATATTTTCATTTTCAAAGCAACAGCAGTCTCAGAGAGAATATATGGCCACTTTAATCTACTTTTTAATTGTTTTCTCCTTTTAATCAGAGCCAGTACATTGGTTTTGTCTTACCAATATGTATTAACAATAGGTAAATCCTGAATAACATTAATTTGCTGTCACAATTCAGTGATAAATACTAATTACAAATAATATAACAGTTCACCATTGTTGATTCTGCAACAGCCTCCATTATTATTTTGTGCATTTGCACATTTCCCACCAATACAATGTTTCCAGAGTGTTGCTCTTATGACCTATTATTCTCGTGATCCACAGCATTTGCCCAGGTGCACTGTCTTGCATCTGAATTTCCAACAAAACTGGTTAAAAAACTCTTCTGTACAAACACTGAGGGTGCCTATATTAATTATTGCCCCCTTTACTGAACCATGTAAATTTATTTTTTGATCCATTGAAGACACAGAAAGCCTTGTAGCCAGCAGATCTTCATCTGTTTTTTGAATATTATCATGGCTGTTTCTGCCATAATCACAATCCATGCAAGGGTAACAACTCAATAAGAAGACAAGAACAAATAAAGATATATACATTTATATATATATACACATATATATACAAGATCAAGTTTATAAAAGTTGCCCCTGCCAGCACTTCCTTTCAATTTCCAAATGGAGTTAGGACAGAACGCTCCATAAAGCCAGTGTCTAGCTCACAAATCAATATGTGATGAAAAACTTTAGATATCAAAAGGTGAGTTAGGGAGCAATCTGGTCAGCAATTATTTTAGGTCTATTCAAGTTATTCTGAAAATTATACTTTGCATTTCAATACCAGCAAAAATAATTCCTGAATACTTTCTTTTTAAATAATCTAAAACAAACTAAAAAGAATAATAATTTTCTTTTAACTGGGAATTTCTTGAAACTCATAAATATAAATAACTGTTTAGGAACAATTGTACAATTGAAGTAGGGCTTCTGCAAAAAATATAAGCTGTGCCATCTCATTTCCTACCATGTTTCAAGTCCATACTCTGCATGTATCTTACTGTATGTGTGCAAGGAAGTATACTGCCTGCCATGTGGTAAGCACTCTGAGCAGCAATGTAAAACTGGGGAAAAGTTTGCTTTGATTTGATTTAACACAACATAGATGTTCAGCTGTTCTGGCTAGATTGCCAACAGTTCTGGGTATATCAACAAGGAGTAGTTAATGTCTCTGAAGACTGGACTTCACAAACAGTAAGCTTACCAGAGTGCCTGCTGTGGAATGCTACCAACTTAGGCATGGTCATCCTTTGCTGTACTGACAATTGTAGTTTTGAAGTTCTTGCTCTTCAGAAAAAAAGTTGATGTCCATAAATGACAACACATATGCCACTTGGTGCCTTTTCACCTGTCTTTCCAACTTAAATTTTTAATTATATTTGGTGAGCTAATGGATGACAGAAGCCTAACAAATGTATAGGCAACACTTCAAGTGAGGATGTAGTGTCAGGGTGATTCCATGGCAGGTGAGGGAGTGAAAGAAGAACATTTATGGCAATAATTTGTGACAGTAGCATATGAATAATGAATAATTTGTAAGGTTGCTGTTTTCTTCACTGTTTTACTTCAACTTAGTGACTATTGTGGAAGTATCTTCTCGTGGAGAAGTCTGAGTAAAAGTGAGATGTAACAGGTGTGCTTTGCCACTTGACTGTTGAGAATTGTTTTCACTTTACACAATGTCTTCTAGATCAATAGCAAACATTAAGTAGAGTAAATAGCAGCAGCATAAGCACATCTTTCAAAAAAATCTGTTGGTGCCTACATCAAGCAGAACCTGGTAAAGATTAATTAACCAATTCAAATAAAAATTAAGGATATGATTTCAAGCTCTGATGTTTGCCCTCTGCCTTCCACTACTCTCTCACACCCTCGCACGTCAGCCACAGGAGCACCATCTGAATACAGGGAGGTCCCCAGCCAACGTGCAGGAGGCACACAGGCCACTCTGCTGAGACACCTGCCTGCTCCCTCTTGCCAGAACAAAGAGCTTAATTAAATGAAAATCCATCTCCATGCTGCTGACACTGCGCTGCTTTTCCAGTTGATTCAGAGCTGTGATGTACTGACAGCTCAGAGTGGTTTCAATCCATTTCACTTCTTTATGATGACTGGCACAGAGAAGCCGTAAATGGGAACTCAAAACTTCCTTTATGTGGCCTTTTCCTTACTGCACTCACAGCAAACACAGCTACTGTATGACTGTATTTTCAGTTTAAGTAGAGAATGAGAAAAAAAAATACCTGCACAAAACACGTTTCTCAGAGTTTCTAGAAATTCTAACTTGAAAATGAAAACTGTTAACAGAAAAAACCCTGCAAAAATACATTAAGCACTTCTGAAAACCTTCCCATGGCTCTTTACGGTATTTTCTTTCTTATACTACAGGGGATTATAAAAAGTAAAAGAATTTTATGCTCAGCTCCTAGTCCTTTGCTAGACATATGGGCAAAATCATTAATTGTTTTCAATTACCCTTTTATACTGAAGCTACAACCACATTGAGAACATAATGCATCAACAACTTAGACATACTTCCACTTGTCCACATTTCCTGTGCAATTCTGCACTTGTGGTGCAAGCGTGGTCAGAGTATTGTCCAATCCTCTTTAATAAGAAATGTGGTCTAAATTCCAGAATAAAGGGTGTCCATGGAACATACCCAGTGGAAGGTGGTTAATACCAGTTCCACTTCAATTAAGGAAAATCTCTGTTGCAAAGTCACTTGCTATTATGAAAAACAAATACTTCACTTTGAAAGAGTCAGTCAACTGTTTGTGTCATATTGTGTTCTTTGAGAACATTTAGACAGTCAATTTTTAACACCTCAAATTATAATTACAATGTAAAAATACCCATCAGAAATACACAAAAAGAATGAAGTATTTTTTCAGAAAGCAGAGAAATAATGATTACTCTTAAAGTGTATTGGGATTGTTCAAGGTATTCTCAGTGCTGAAAGAGGAATACAAAATGAAGTATGTCTCCAGTCCCTTAATAGGTAACTTTTGGGATTAATTATTCAGAAAATTGAGATCTTCATTTAAGTTGTCTCTATTAAAGAATCATAATATTGGAGGCCTTTAGGATTTCAAGCATAGTGATATTGCTATTCCCTTAAAATGGTGTGATTGGCTCAGCTCAGATATGCCAAATTAAGAAAGATAATACCATTAAGTTTCCTTTTATTTGCATTCAGGTTTTAAGGTTCGTGTTTTCAAAGATTTCCCAGCAAAGATGATGTCTTGAAGTGAAGTGGAAGATAAGACGCTCTTACAGTCACACAAAACTCCTAACTTTGGCTTTCAGATAAAATTCCTGCTACTGCAGAGTCAAGACAAAATATTACAGTTTTTAACAACTGAGAGTATTGATATCTTTTTGTATAATAAACACCAAAGGGGAAAGCTGGTTATTAAACATTAATGGATACAACTGAAAATGTTTCATACTGATGCTTGTTTGGGAAGAAAATTGAAGACACACAGGGGATAATGGTTTGTGAAGAATTTTTAAGTACTAGTTGGGTTGCTAGAGGGTATTTTGGAAAAGGACATACAGCAAGATGAGAACTGAGAGAAATTTCTGTAACTCTAGGGACAGAATTTTACACTTCCTTCTGGACTTGTGCTGAAAGATGTTCCACAGCCAATTTGACAGCAAGTAGATACCAGGGTTTGTAGGCTGGGAAGCCAAGAATGGATAGAAATGATTGGTGGTAGCAATTCTTTCTCTCATCCCCTTGGCTATAGAAAATAGCAGTTTTTAACCAAAATGCTTTGTTACCGGAGAATAGATAGAACTTTGTACTTCTGTACAGTAAGGAGTGAAAGAATGCCAGGACCTCTGGGCAAAGAAAACATTCAAAGAGAAGGAAATTTGTTCCACTTTTAAGAACACTTGAGAACATAATCCTTAATATACAATTGTTATTCAGCTTTCTATATTATAAAGTCTGTGCCCATGCTCTACTTTCATTTAAAATTGAGTCTCTCATACAATTAAGATTTTTTCAGGTTTTTTTTCCTGGCTTCATATCCATCACTATCCGCCTACAAATATTCATCCCATGGGGAAGCAGGATTGATATCATTTAGAAGAAAGCAAATAACATTAGATCATGCTTGCACAGTTATTTGACATTTGTTTGACATGTTTATTCTTTATCTAATGTCTACACACAAAGCCATATGAAGTCAGCAAATGGTCACTCATTAAAACATGCTTTTACCTTATACATATTCATAAGACAGACTGTAGAGAAAACCAATATATTCTTTAAAAAAGAACAAAGGAGAAAAATCTCAAGTAGACCAACTTTACATGAAAGGGAAAGTCACTTTTCTCAAAAGTTCAGATGTTACAAATTAAAAAATGCTGCTTTATCAACATGGTGCAAAGCAGTTTTTTTAATCAGATCCTCTTTTGAACAACAATTTTTGGTCAATTATTACTTCTCATGTGGACATTTCTCAAGGCTGAGCCATACCGTGTGCACAGCTGATACGGTACAATCTTTCCTCTACAGCTGGTCTTGTTTGTCATCTCAGCTTACTTGATTAAGCATTTTAATCAATGCTTTGCATAAGACTGTGCACCTTCTGTTGAAAATTGGTATTTAGTTGAAAACCAGTTGAATTCTCAACATCTTACTTAGGCTTTGGCCGTTTCTCATTCCATAACTTTTGAAGGGTTTATAATCAGTAACTTAAATCTTTCTTCCTTTACAAAGCAATGTTCTCCCATAAATGCAAAATTCTGTACTAATAACGTTGGTAAGCAGCTTCCAATGAAGCTGGTAAGCTGTTTTACACTTAGCATAATGCCATGGAGAACATCGAACAAGACTGCCTTATTTTGCCTCAAGCTCTGGCCTTTTAGCCTCTAAAAATAAAATATTAGTTTCAGTAGGCTATTTATCGCTTCTTTTCTGACAGTTTTGTTAAGTCACCCCGTTTCTTTAGCCAGATTAGGTGTTTGGTGAGGATTTGTTTGGACAAAATACTTCTGCATTTCCCCCCAGAGTTTTCAGGAAATTTAATGTATATTATATTTACATGAATTAGATATAATGGACAATTTGAAATCACCCTTATTTCATTCATCTTGTGTATGTTTATATGTTTCCTGTATGATATTAACATAACCCAGGAGCATTATCATTTGGGCTTTTCTAGACAGACCATATGGCTGAGGTCCAGAACTTTGCCTTTCTCTCTTAGCACAAGGGAAACATCATATTTGGGGAAAATATAAGTCCCCTCTCCAGAGCCTAGAAACTTTTATCGAAAAATGAGAAACAAATAGCTCTCCAATGACTAAGCATAAACATAAGGACTTTAAAAAAACATATATACCTTTGCCTTATAACGGTAAAGAGAAGGCAAAAATTCAGTTACATTATTAGTGTCCTCAAACAATAACTGCATGTTCTCAAGGGGTATGAGACAACAAAATTCACTTTATCTGGGAAAACATAAAGATATTATATTTACTGGATATCCACTACTGCAATAGGTAAATACATATTTACAGTTGATTTACTTTTTATTTGTCATATCATCTCCATATCAATGATACACTTTCTGCTTTACTAAAGTCTCATCCTCCCTGTCTTGACTATCATAGGTTATGTTTGAACCTGTCCCTAGAATCTAGTTTCAATATCTCTGAATTCTCATCATTAATCATAAATCCTTGCTCAGAAAAATGTATTTTAAAATTACTCAGCCCAGGACTCAGTAGCCTGATTGTATGACAGCACTGTGACATTCTACCTGATGACTCCATTCCACCTCCAGTTTGAAAGACGGTCCTTGCAAAACTAAGCCAGTGTTGATGCACTTGCATTTTAACCTAGCTACACAGTAACCTAGGAGGCACACAGCTGGCTTAACTACTGTCTAGCAGAGTCAATATGGTAAAATTTCAAGCATAACTGACAAATATAAGGAGTGATGGTCCCTATACATGTAATTCAGAAAGCTGGAATATAGGTTCCCTGATTTGTCTTGTCACATAAATAAGAATCTCAGAAAATTGTCCATGTCAGTTGGCTAAAAAAACTGCAACAAAATTTTTTAGATTTATTTATATGAGCACATAAACATAAATCTATATATGCTTGAAACCCAGTAATATCTGTAAACACTTTCATTAAAATTACAGCTCCTCTGTGTATATTGGCTAAACAGTTTTATAACAGATGAAGATTGAAATATGATTACAGCTCTAGATTAGCTAAAATTGGTATGACCTTAGGTCTAGTATGAAGTATTTCTCATGTAGAAATACAGTATATACAAGCATTTCTAATTGGTAATAGGACCTCTGAATCCTATGCACAGAAAAACAAAGTTTAATAACAACCCTTATCAGGTTTGAAAAATCTGATCATTTTTTATGGGAAAATGAAACAATAGACAGTCAAAGATGACTGAAACAAGTTCTAGAAAGAAAGCAACCTAGATGGAAGACAGGGAGAGAGAAGTGTGGAAATGATAAAATACTAAAAATGAGAACGTGAGGTGGAAGCTCAATAAATGCATGAGGTCTAGTTCAGAGCTTAAAAGTACTTGTTTACACCTCCTTTAACAGAAATGAAGGTTGACAGTGACGGGTAGATTATCCCTAGATTGGAGAAAGCTACTGCTTTAAGCTAGATGTTAGAATACTTCCTAGGACATTTCAGACTGACCATTCATTCCTGAAGTGTGCAAAAGAGAATCCAAACAGCTATTCAAGTAACACAGGAGATCTACCCACAGGACGAGCCAAGGCAAGACAGACTAAAGACACAACTTGTGCAAGCAGAAGGCTCAGGTCTAAGACCGCTGTGTTATCTTCTGCTTGAGAGACAGGCAGAAAATAGATACTACCTGAAGTTCTTAATTATGAAAGTACTCCTAATTAGTCTCCAGATTTTTCACTTTCATGATTAATTAAGATACCTTAAATATACAGAGAATCCAGAGCTGTCGTGTGAATCTTTTTGACGTCTGCTAGAGAAACAATGGAGTAATTGCTTAGTAATTTATAAGCTTTACTATCTCATTTGATATATATGTGAAGAGGCTTTATATGAGTCCTTGAGCACCTTTGGTACACAGTGCAGCAATGCTGGCATGCAGCAAAGAAATCCCTAAACCAGCATCTATACAAGCCAGCGTGTCTTCTCACTGGACCACAATGCCATCTGCACGCACTTCAGTTCACAGGCAGCTGACCTAAAATGCCTCAGCCTCCTGGAGGCAGGCACATTAACTTTGATGTACTACCACAAAACACAGCTTTCATTCCTACCACACAGGCCTGACATCTATCCATTGCACATCCTTGTGCTTCTTATGCTGGGGTTTGCACATACGGATTTGGAATTAGGTGGGATACTTGTTATTTTTTTTGGATTGACAAATGAAATCTAATGAAGTTAAACTGATTCATGATGTGATTTTTTCACTACAGTTAATAGGCTAACAGGTTAAACTACATTGTAATCCTGTATTCAGCAGACAACAATTAAATTTAGTTTAGCATGAGAAGACTCTTGAGTTTTCTCTTTGTTCTGATTGATGATCTATCAAACGTTGATCTGTTGGGCTTCTTCTGTACTAGCAGTACAAACGGGAAGAAGGTGATTAGCACTGCTGAATGTAGGTCCTCTGTGCCAGATACTGCCGACACTGTACCTTCACCAAGCCCAGACCTATTCCAGCAACCATGACACTTTTGGATTCCAATAATGTCGGACATAAATTTAATAGCTATTGAATATTGTCTCGTAAAGCTATCTGTCCCTGGCTTTCCACACAAATATGTCTACTGTCAATCATTTCCACTACAAAAATAAGGTTGTGAAAGACCTGGGACAATCCTGCAAACAATTTAGACACAGAATTTGCAGACAAGTCAGTGATCGGGCAATGGAAGAACTGACTCCAAAATCACAATCTCTTCAGTCTCAGTTCTTTAGCCGCAGCACAACGCTCAGTCAGTATTGGAAAGTAGTATTTCTGCCATTTTTAGTAAAATTGTTTTTTTCTATTTCTGTCTACACAACTACCAAAAATATGCTGGCAATTACCAATGATAGTAAACACGACATATTTGGAGCAGTTACTTGCAATCTTGTTCACAGAACTGATGAAAATTATCAATGCTAGCTGTTTTCTACATTCAACCAATGTATCATAAAACCAGCAAATGAGTGTTTGATTTCCTGTGTCAGAGAGATACTTTTATAAGCCCTCTTAGAAGTAGAAAAAGGGGGATATAGGCTTGTGGAAAAACAAATTACTTAAGGGATTAAAATTTGTAAAAGACATTAGTGACTCGTTTATTTTTCATGGTGAATATTTTAATAGCGCACTAAAAAGTGATAGTCACAAGTCTCATGCTAGTATAAGAAAATAAGTTTATACGTAACAGGTTCATTTGCATTTTTTGTTTTGAATTTTTTCATGCTTTTTTGACTCTGTATGTATCCTATGCATAAAGATAGGATTAAATATTTCATATGCATATGACTTTCTGGCCTGAACAGAGTGCTCTTAAGATCAGACTGGAAGAGCCCGAGAAGTGAATTTAGGTCCCAGTTCCACAAAAACTTCGGTATGAGCAGCAGTTTAGAGACCTCAAAGTCAAATGTAGTCAGCAATGACAGGCTCAAGCTCTTGCCCTTGTCTCTAAGGCAAGGAAGTCTATTACATTGGACTATCTACCACTCTCTTGCTGAATGACCCTCCTGCTTCCAAATAGCATGCCAGTATCTTTCCATTCCTATAATTAAATAATATTATCTAATAAATAAACAAGTGATCTCAAGGCTCAAGATTTCTTTTGTACAAGTTCAGGGATTAATTCTGTCCTCCATCACCCCAGATGGATTTTCTCCATTGATTACACAGAATGATCTAAAAGTGTTCTTTGGGAGGCAATGAGAAAGCTCAAAGCATGCCAATTTTCTGGCAACCTGCACTGCCTCCACGCTGTCACAAGTCCACTGCAATTACCAGTAACAAAACAATTTCAAAATGCAGGGAAACAAAATGGACAGTGAGAAGGTGCTTCTAGGAAGTAGAATGAAGCAGAGCTGAAGACGCTACGTTTCTACAGACATGTTACAAAAGAGAAGAGTGAACTGCTTGAAATAGAAGGCTTAACATCAGGTTTAAGCGCACACTCAAGCAAAACAAGTTAGGCATGTTTACATATGTGGGTTTAGCTATAGCATCACAAAAGTTCTCATCTGAGCACCGAAAAGGGTATTTCTGAAGGGTGCTATTTCTGAAGGGCATTTATGTGCCAAAATCCTTACATGACATCCTAAATATATGGTATGTACACATCCATACTATTTTACGCCAGAATGAGCAATCAGCATAGACAGCCTATGTATGGTTGCTCATACTAAATTCTTTTACAATACTCATTTTGCTGTGGCAAGCTACTGAAATGGATTTAAATACGTTTTGCCTCTGCTCATTATTGCTTTTGCTCTTTAACTATTTGACTAAGTGTGAGGTTTTTCAATCTAAAATTTCTGAGTGAGAAATCCTGAATTGCTATGAATGAATCTCCAAATTACTTTTTTTTCAGCCTCTACCTTCCTTCACGTTCTAGGCTGTCTACATTTTTCCAACCCAAAAGTTTCTGGCTTTTTAATTTTTTTTAGTATTTTTATTAGCACATATTGTACAAATGTGTTCCACTTCAGAGAAAATCCATTAATTATAATTATTTTAGCAGTTTTATAGCAGTTTTAGAGATAAGTAACTTGTAAATTTTTTTTTCTTCCTTGTTAGTAGTTTGATAGCAACAAAATTCCAGCTTGAAAATAAGTCCTGTGGTTTCTGACTACACTTCTTTCTCATTAACTGCACTATAAATTAGAAACCCACCAATAAATATTATGGCACAGTGATTAAGAATAAATTAAGTTGTCAGTTGGAACATGAGTAGCAGCAGAGTCCTATGGCCTATATTGTTTTGTGACCTTTTCCACTTACGAATAAAATTGGTGAGTTTAAAATCTGTAGTTAGCTTTCTCAGATCAAAATAATGAAGCTTTTGGCAGCATTTTAAGCCCGCTGTCTTTGCACTGAAGTGCATGGAGAGGGTTCACGTGAGCCATTCTGCTGACTCATTTGTGGCTGCAATATCCAGCTGAAGAATGGCAGAAGAAGACTGAAGAGGTCTCTTAGGGAATTTCTGCATGGCCACAGGCATCTTCATGTCCACACTTCTGTCTGAACCCACCATCGCCACAGCAATAAGAACAGGCTGCTTTGTAGATCTCATAGGATACAAAAAAAAAAAAAGAACCAGACCAATGGTACGAACCACACAGAAATTTTAAGGAAGGCAAATTAACAAAACCATCTAACTTTAGCCCTCTGAGTTCAAATGAACTTGCTCAGACAGCGCTGCCTGTTTGCTATACTGGAGATTTCAGCATTATTTCGTCACAGTAAATATCAAGTTCTGGGCACATTTTGGACATGGTTTATTTTTTCTGGAGTTGTCTTTGCAGACATATGTAATTCGTCTTCCATGTGAAAAACAGTCTGATATGATTTGCATTATAAATAAGTTTCTAAGATACAAGTATTTCCTGGCCCAGTTCCCTAGTCTGAGGCTTGGGTACCAGAGGAAAGTAAAAGCTTCAAACTACATTTGTAGCTTTCTGCTCCTAAAGCTCTTCAAGCTCTGATTCGGCTCTTAGTGTTCAGGCTGTTAAAACATCAGTTTTGTTTGCCCACCTTCTCAAGGCATCATCATACCAATTTCCCATCAATCAGTCAGGCAAAGGCTGTGACCTGTTACACCTGCAGCTCCAGCTATAAACATGCAGCTTTCATTGTAGGTACCTCGCTCCTCCCGTAGCAGTGAGGTGCACACACCTGGATGGATGAGGCATAGCTATGGCTTGTCAACGACTTTCCTTCTGTTTGTTGGGATGTTAATAACAAGACGCTGCAAATACAGTACATAATGGAAATATGGCTTGGGACCATCCAGATATCTACTGGAGGGTGAGCTGGTGTGAGACATTTCCCACAAAAATCCAAGAGGCTGGCCATGCACAAAGAGTGTAACATATTTCAGTGGAACTGCCCTTTGCAAAGTTAACCTTGTGACGTTTGACATGCATGAAAATCTTCAGCTGTTCTACAGATGGCAACAGAAATGGGTTTGCCAAACCAAACCAAAGAGGGAAGAGTTTATGATTCACAAGGGATCCCAAAATACCTTCTGCTCATTTCTGAAGCTTAACAGCAGAATTGACTCTGGATCTTTGTCTTGCCAAAATCAGTATAATGTTCCTATAAAAAGGGTTGAAAGGGCGAAATTCTGCTCTCCATCACACAGCTGTAAACTTTAGGACAACCCCATCAGTGTGAATGCATGGCAAGAAGGACCATTATATTACGCTCACCTAAAAGAGAACAGTTTAGGCTAAGGACTTTCTTGTTCTTACATTCTGGTGCTTCACTTGGCAGTCAGACTTTCCTGTCATAGTTTATTACTCTTACCAGAACTGTTCAACATAAAATACAGATCTCACTCTCCTGGTGTCTGTCCCTTGTTCCTCGTGAACAATACATAATGTATGTAACACAATTAACAACAGTGTGGATGGTGTGGTCAGTCTTGGAACAGGCATGCTACAAAGTTACTGTAAAGTATGTATGAAACACAGAACTTAAAACTGACAAAAATTCGGCATTCACTGAGCAAAATAAAGAAAATTAATCAATTCTAATTATGGCACACATCTTGAGAAATTAGATAAACAGTTTTAGAAAGTATACAAACTGCAAAATAGTTTCTAAATATTAATTAAGGGTTCTATTTAGAAATATTTCACACATGATTTCCTTACCATCTGTATTTGTAAAACTTGAGAAGAAGAAAAAGGTAACATCTGGCTAAAATTATTGGAAGGTACTAATGCTACACTGCTTGAATCTAAATTCAATAAAAGTATTGACCTCTCTTAAAAACGTATTGTTTTATAGCTGGAAAGAATGCCAATATATTCTTTGGGTAGACTTGTCATGTGTCTACACGAAGTGTCAAACTATATTTTTAGCTATGGAGTTTACTTAATCCCACAAGACTTTATCTTGCCTTTATGTTGACAAATGAACACGGCTGAAATATACGGGATCTGAGCTTCTGTCAAGAATACTCTCTTTCAAAAGTCATTGTTCTTGCACAGCTCTTTCCTTTAAGCTATTGACTTAAAACACAGCTTTATTATTCTTCTGGGCTTATCACTGAACTTCTCAGTAGTTGCAGTTAATTGTCTCCAAG
Organism: Eurypyga helias; assembly: GCF_000690775.1. Taxonomy (NCBI): domain Eukaryota; kingdom Metazoa; phylum Chordata; class Aves; order Eurypygiformes; family Eurypygidae; genus Eurypyga; species Eurypyga helias. The sequence continues at coordinate 54,047 of NW_010226314.1, forward strand.
CCTCACTTTTCTAGACAAGCCAAGAGAATGAAGCAGAAATATAATATGATACCAAGATGTAATGAGGTGACTTTGATAACTCTCATTCAACACACATAACTCTGTTCTGGCTAGGTTTTCTTACTTCCCTGTTCCCATTTTTCAAAATATACTTGTGCCATTTACCAGATTAAGGGGAAAAATGCAACCTGCATTACTTGTAACGCCTTTTAGTTAGTAACACAGGCAGTAATTATTATAGTATTAAAATTATGTTTTGGTTCACATCTCAGACTTTGTTTTACCTTTAATGTGTCTATATTGAATGATGAAAAAAGACTCTACCAGCTGTCTGTTTCTTCTGTACTAATAAACAGCACATCTCAACAGTTTCTAAATAAACATTAGTAATTTCTAACATTAAATATGAACTTTTGATTTTAGGCTTTAGAATAGCTTTTTTTTCCCACCGAAAATGCTACATTCTTGGACTAAATTAAGCCTGGGAGCAGCCCTAGAAGCTTCCGTATCAGGCTACCAATTTTTCCAGACATTTTTAATACAATCAAAATACTGTGTGTTTGCTGTTTTAAGCAATATAGGTTGCCATATAGACAAGCTCTGCTAGACCCCATCTAGAAATACTTTTTCTGAGAAGGTTAGCTGCACAGATCTGTAAATTCAGTAAAATTGTATGTACAGCCATTATGAAGATCTTCTTAGATATCAGGAGGAAGTTCTTCCCGGAGAGGGTGGTGAGGCACTGGAACAGGTTGCCCAGAGAAGCTGTGGATGCCCCATCCCTGGATGTTTTCAAGGCCAGGCTGGATGAGGCTTTGAGCAACCTGGTCTAGTGGAAGGTGTCCCTGGCCATGGCAGGGGGGTTGGAACTAGATGATCTTTTAAGGTCCATTCCAACCCAAACCATTCTATGATTCTATGTGCATCAAACACAAATTAAATCTTGGACCCCTTTCTAAGTTTCCATATATGTTAAAATAAAAATCTATAATTTAACTAAGAGAACTGGGAAATAGAAATACCCAGTATTGTTCTGTGCCACCAGAGCACTAACAGAAGTTGTTTCACTCAGGAGAACAGGCTTTCCTTCCTCTTAAAGAAAGAATGAATCATGGATCCAGTTTGCCAATATGATGGCTCCTGAGGAACCAGAGCAATCCCCTTTGCTTTGCATCACTTCTGGTGGTCAGTTGCCCATTCTAGTCCTTAGCAGGCTATAGGATTACTATAGGACTCTGACTTGCTTAGAGCTACCTTGCTACTGGTGAAGGGACAAGTAGCCAATGTGGATCCTTGTACTAGCTCTGGACAAAGGGAGGGAAGGAGGGAGGGAGGGAGGCACCTATTACTCTAACAGACATGTATGTGTGCTTACACATTCAGGGTTTTCCTTAGTCACCTCAAGGCAAATTACTAAACTAGAATTGCACAAGCGTAGCAAAAAAGATTGTATTTCTGGGAGAGAAGACAACATTGTTTCCATGCTACAGAAAGGATGAAAGAACTATTTGGATCAATGATAACATATTTTCTTTTTTAGTTTGGGTCTGGCTACTGTAGAAAGTCAGCATGTGAAAACTAAGCATTCCTTAAATTCTACCATCACAGGGAGATGTCCTAATAAACTGCAACATCTGTACTGCACAAAGGGGATTTGAGCTCTCAAATAATTTAATAACAACCAGTATATGCACAAGGAATATATAATGTGAAAAAGAGTAATGTTTCTCTTCAGTACATGCATTTAAATTACTTACCTTCTGACAGATTAACCTCAGAAGCCAAACAGAATGCAATGACTGAAATTGACATCAGGAGGAAAAAGAAAAAAGTACAAACCATCTATTTCTTTTTCTGGGTTCAGCCCTGTCCTGTAGTACCTAGTATCCCTTGCAGGCAGTGTGAGGGCATGTGCATGCTAATTCTCCTCTTGAGCATGCTCAGCATTCTCTTAGAAAGAAAATTATAGACTTGGTATATCTTGAATGTTGTCTTACTTACCAATAATGCACGGAAGAGCCTTGATTTCTCTCAGATAACTTTAGAAGTTTAACTGCTGTGTTTGATGACTCTAACCAATACAAAAAATGCAGGCACCTTCACAGGACACTGAGCTCTTGGAAAGACTGAACTACCCTCTGAACAGAGACTGGTAGTAGGCTCTCCCCACTGTCTAGAGAGGCACAAAGGTGGTGACGGTCTGCACATAGGTGCTGCAGTTCAGTGCTTAAGTTAGCAAGGTGGCTTGCTGAATATAGCAGCAGGAGACAGATTCTTTGCTTCCAATTTCCAAGCCTGTTCTCACTGGCATTCTTCACAAAAAGTTCTCCTTCTGGTTTTTAACATGTATGATGAATGAAGTGTTGCTAGGCTGCCTATAAAGGTCAGTAAGGTGCACAAATACTTTAAAATAACTGATTTGCTTATTGCCACCAACATAAGCCAGTGCAGGAACAGCCATAAAACACTACACTAATGTTAGTGGTGATAATAGTGGGTTTTCTTCCTTTTTTTTCAGTGCCTGTCTGTGGCAAGACCTGCTCGACAGAAACGTGATTTTGAGTAATCCTTCACTGTCTCATTAGCTGCTCTGTGTAAAAATATTTCAAGAGTATGACATGAAGACTGTTCGCACAGAGTAGTTTGTCTACCTGTCATGACACGTTTGTGAGCACTGCCTCCCCTTTTTACATTTAGGAAAGGGATATAAACTTTTTTTTTTCCCCCTTAAAGCACTAATTAGTTCAATGGAAATACTTCTCGGTTTTATTTTCAAGCAAATTAAAAGTTAAAGAAATCATTGGATAAGAAGGAAAGCAATCAGACTACAGGCAGACTGTTGTTCCTTAGTCACGCAGGCATTAATATAGAGCTAAATTTGAAGTTAGTTCTTACTAGGACATTCTTAATCATCTACTCAACAACTGCCACCCTATGAGCAAACTGGGGAACACATGAGCCTCAAACTGTATGCATGGAGACTGTATCCTGTGAATCACAGAATGGTTTGGATTAGAAGGGACCTTAAAGATCATCTGTTCCAATCCCCCTGCCATGGGCAGGGACACCTTCCACTAGACCAGGTTGCTCAAAGCCTCATCCAGCCTGGCCTTGAACACTTCCGGGATGGGGCATTCACAGCTTCTCTGGGCAACCTGTTCCAGTGCCCGGGAAGAATTTCTCCCTTATATCCAACCTAACCCTCCTCACTTTCAATTTAAACCCGTTACCCCTTGTCCTGTCACTACAGGCCCTTGTAAAAAGTCCCCCCTCCAGCTTTCTTGTAGGTCCCTTCAGGTACTGGAAGGCTGCTATCAGGTCTCCCTGGAATCTTCTCCAGGCCGAACAAGCCAAATTCTCCCTCAGCCTTTCTTCATAGGAGAGGTGCTCCAGCCCTCTGGTCATTTTCGTGGCCTCCTCTGGACTCGCTACAACCAGTCGATATCCTTCTTATGCTGGGAGCTCCAGAGAGCTGCAGGTGGGGTTTCCCAAGAGCAGAGGCGAAGAATAACCCCCCTCGACCTGCTGGCCACACTCTAATGCAACCCAGGATGCGGTTGGCATGTCAAACCACTACTTCTTCCTCTTCACTCACAATGACAACAAAAAAGAAATGAAGAAAATCTGCCACCTTAACTAAACATCAGAATTTTTTTGATGAAGTACTGATAAACATACTTCTTTCCACCATCTATCAGACACGGATTTGGCAGCCAGGATCCACACGTGTATGACCTCCAGGCTTGATTACTGCATCTCACTGTATCCAAGAATGAAAAACATATATTATGAAAAAAATGTCACCGTTACAAGAAGCAGCTGCCAGTCTGCTTAGCAACAGAAGCCACTATGAACACATCGCCCTGGCATGCTGGTCTCTGCGCAAACTCCCCCATGATTTCAGTGTCCAGGTGAAGGTCATTGCCATGCTCCTCAAAACTGTCTGTGGGACTGGCCTTAGGTACTTGAGAGATTGCCATCCCCTCTGCAGTGATGACCTTCTCTGACAGCTATATTCACTTGGAAAAATGAAACTGTCAGCCAAGGGAAGAAGCTCAGCAAAGCAGAAGACCTAACCTCACAGAAGCTAAATCTCAGCGAGAGCACTACAACTCAGAAGAGACGAAAATGACTAAATCTCACCAGCTGCAGTTCTCAGACCTTTAGCTTACCTTCCCCAGCAAGTTTCCTCCCCGCTCAGCCAAATCCTGCAAAATGGACGGATGGATTGAATACCAGTCATCGGTGTATCATCAACTAGACATAAGATCCGCAATACATGTAAGACGAGTAATATACTTTCACAATTGCTCTTATTGTGTTGTTTCTAGGCTAGAAAAAAGTCCAGAAGACTACCTATTTACTCTAATTTTATATTGAGATCAATGAAAATCATTGAAAACTGAGTTTCATGTCATTCTTCCCAATTCCCTGTTTGCTGAATTAGAATTGTTGGTAGTTAAAATCTGTTAGTTCCCTAGAAAGACAATGTTCCTTACCACCAGCAAAGACATTTCTCTTTCCTTCTCCCATAAAGTGCTTTTTCTTTTACACTGTGGAACTGCTCAACTGCAATAGGAAATTCAAAGCACTCTGCGTAGAAGTGCTGTATTTTTAAGAGTATAGTGCTTGAGATGAATAGAAAAATTTCTCCTTGAGTATTTTTGAAAAAGGACAGGAAGATTCAGTTTCAGAAAAATTATACCAGCTGCAACAAGACCATCTGAAAGACAAAGGGTGCAGGCTGTCATAAACATTTATTAGGATCAGATGGAATGGGCCTGACCTTTTAACACTCTTTTCATACTATCATGACGTCACACTTAAGGCCTGGGAATTTACCCTTACCTGAGATATGGGTGCTACTGAAGAAAAGTGTTGCCCAGACTTTAAAAACCTGTCAGCTGGTGAAGTAACTGTGTTGTCTAAAAACCTTAGGGTAGTAAGATGACCTGGCATGAATACAAATACATATAACTCACTCAAGGGATTACGCTTCTGACATCATAAACTACAAGAACATTGCCTGAATGCTTTATGGACAGCAGCAGAGCCTCAAGAGCAAAATCAACACTGCTCTCTGAAGTCATTCAGCATTTTATATAAAGTGTGTACTCTTCAACATTTGAAGTTCAAAAACTTTTAAAACCGCAATGAATAATTCAATTTTTCTTTTAAGTGACCTCAGTGAAATGATGCTGGACTGAGCATTTATATGTGAACTGAAACGGGCAGGAGCTAGTAGTGCTACAATTTAGTAGGGGTGGGAGCCCTCTTAAAACTTTTAAAGGGCTCCTCCTAATTCCCTGGTGTGTGGGCTTGACCTATACATTGGTTCTTATACCAATACATCTGTATCAGTTAGGGGATGATCATTCGCATGTAGTCAAACCAATTTTGATATGGGTGCAGCTGTGTGGTTGTATTAGTATAAACATGTATGTTGATTCAGCTTTCCCTTTTCTCTTAATAATATCTTGGTTCTGACTTCATCACTACTTTTAACCTGTGACTACAATACAAGGGTTTTTCTGACTTTGTCAGTACTGCTGCTGATAGTTAGGACACTTCAGACAAGCTATAGGCATGTGAATAGTACACTGAGTCCTTCTGTAAGACAGGCATGTTGTTACGCTGCCTGGTACTGTACTTTCTGAATTGTACACAAGTTAATGCAGTGGAGTGAGTGTACTTTTCCTGTGCTACTACTATGTTTTAGAATTTGTTTTTATTTAAATAAGAGTGATTTAATCTGTTCTTCTTCCAAAAATGAACCGATCATTTGCAACAACTGTAGACTTAATTCTGAAATGCATTAAAATTTTAGCAATTAATTTTATGTCACGAATCACAGTATCTAATGCCAATCTGAGCTTACTCTGACAAGTCTGTCCCACATGAGAGTGTTACAGTCAAAGTATTTCAGTCAGCATCTGTGCAACATTACTAATAGCAGGTGTAAATATGTAGTTCAATGGCAGAGAAAGGACCACATTTACCAAGTCCCACCCCGTGCAACTCTGTAAAAGACAACAGTTACAGCTAGGGTTCATTCAGCTCAATGCATCTTCCATAATTTCCTTTAATAGTGTTGTGAAATGATAGCCATTAGAACGGGCTAGTGCATTGCTGTGGTCATGCCCCCGCTGTATTCCTGTCAATCTCCCAGTTTCAGTTACTTTTATACAGTCTTGTGGGCCATTTTGATTAAAACCTCAGTCAGAGGTATTCAACCATTTACATTTTATTGACACATTTGACAGAGAAGTCTCTCCTGGGCTGAAGAGGAGCACATAGATACCAGGAATATGCATCAGCACTGCACAGCAAGCACGGTCCTCGGTGCCAGTGAGAGCTGCAAGCTTACACACTGTTCCCTCCGAGCATCAACAAAGTACATCATTGCAACAGAGACAACAACGTGCACAGTGGTGCAGGACTTATCCATTGCCTGTGACGCAAGAGGGAGGGAAGCAATTGTGCTAAAGCTAACCAGTACCAATGTTTGTAATTATTATTACAGCATACCCTTTGCATTGTACAGCTTGCAGAAGAAAACCCCATCCAAACAAAAAACCCAAAACAGCCAGTAAAAGACACAGTCAATGACTTTTTTACAGCATAGAGGTGTCAGAGAAAACAAAACACACAAGACAGAAGTACAATAAAAGAAGTCATCATAAATTAAATGGGCAGACTTCTAATTCCAGGCAAAAGCACTGGTGCTCAATGTGTACAGGGAGGCTGTTCAGTCTAAAAGTGCTGGGCAAGAGACTTGGAACGAACAAATTACAAAGGCAGAAAGAAATCTTAAGAGTTTAAGATAGCGTGGTGTGGTTTACAGAAAGGAGGATGGCAGGAAGGGAGACAGGCAAAACTTGAAATAAAAGATATTTGGGGAAAACTAGGAATATCCCAGAATACTGACACAGAAATAAGAGTAAAAAAAGACAATCTTTTTGCAGCTACAGACCAAAATGAATGACAACGGATGAGTTCCAAAAAAGCAACCTAAGAGGAAAAAGCTAATTTCTGAGGTAACAGATTACGACAGCACCATTCAATGGCTAGATTTCAGAGCTTTTAATATGAGTTCCACATTACAGCTAACTTCTCAGTACCCTCCCTATGGTCCTTTCTTGTTAAATAACTGAAATTTTGTAATATTTATTAGTAATTTGGGTTTCATTCTAGTAATAAAAGTCTTCATTCCACTGAGTACCAAACAAGCTTTCAGTACCCCAACAGAGCAGCACTACTTAACCTTCTATGTTAGTGGCATGCAGCTCTCACCATACCAGATCATCAGCTACCAAATCTCTATGCCTTTCCAAAGATGAAAGATGTACAATTGACTTGACAAGAAGCCAGAGGTATTCCCTCACAGAGGAATAATCAATCAGTGTTGGCCTCTGTTCTGAAGTCACTCCCAAATATCTGGCTTGGAACATCATGTGGCTGATTGAGGCTTCTCATGCTACCTCAAGTCATTTAATAGCCCTTAGTCAACTAAATAGCATAAGATAACCTTGGAAATAGGTTAAGACAATATAAATAATAGCTTAGAAAAGCATGACTTAACACTGTAGATGGTACAGGCCTAGTCTGGCTTTGGTCATGCCAATAAGACGCCTGGAAATCACCACAGCATAGAAGATTAAGGGGAAATCAATGAGCTGAAGCTTTCTGTGGTCACAGGTCAGCTTAGTAATAAATAAGGTGTATTCGTGTGCTGTCTATAGATTAGGACGCTTTAGTATTAATAATATTCAGTTGCCTTATAAAGGTTAAGGTTTTGTAATAAAATAACACAAAAAAAAGGCTGTCTCAGCCACAGTGTTGAATCTGTGCATGCACGCACAAACGTGCATATTTTTATCTATAAATGCCCAGACATCTTCTTTGATAAGAGTCTTGAAATCTAGATAACTCAAATAACAATAGTTTTTAAACAGTTTTGATAACTTCAAAGTAAAATTTAAAGTTCTGGAGGATACATAGTCATGCTTGTCCTCATTACCACTCATACAATCTTTGATTTCACGTTGTTGTATGTCAGTTCTGTATGTTTTATTTGCGTTATGGTTTAATTTATTCAGTACTGCGTAAGCCTCAGAATTTATGCGAAGTTCTTTTAATGTTTCACAGGAAAGCCTTGCCACTCTGGAAGTGTTCCTTTACCTTCTATAGTTCCCAAGAGATGTTTGACATGCTTTAACTCTGCTAGCCTGTGGGACAAATTCTGGCGTTTCGGTAACCAGAAAGGTAACTTTAATTCCTCGAACGTAAACATGCAAATCTGAGTCACCCTACAATTCCTTTATTACCAGTGGAGAGAAATAAGTGGTTTTACAATGTGATTCATTTGCATCCTTTCAGATGTCAACTATACTGCAATGACTTAGCAGACTTTCTTCTCTCCAAGAAAGGTTATTGATAGCCCAGAAGATCAGCTCAGATTAAAAGGTCAAAGTCTGTAGCTGTCTGAATGTAAATCATACCATTTCCATGACCAAGCCACCATTGGGTTGCACAAATCCTACCTTCATTCTCTGGGTCAACATTAACCCAAGCAAAACACACATATCCCCACTTCCCACTCCTCCCACAGTGAGACCATGTGACAAATGGATAACTCGGAACTGTACTGTTAGGTGGTGTAAAGCCATACGGATATAAAACCTGCTCCTCGCCCACTGTGGATATTCTGGAGGCCTATGAGAGATAAAAAGAAGTGCACGCAAAATATGTCTGCAGTCTGAAAACTATGGGCCTACCTAATACAACACTTCAGTGTTGTAACCTGAGCTGAACCTCGGACTAGTGCTGGACCTTTGCTAGTGGTACACTGACGTAATCATACCTATGTGATTTGTCCTCATTCTGATAATCCTTCTGACAGCACTCTGTCCATTATGAAGGAGATTATGTTGTCTAATAACTCTACTTAGGTTGTTTCTTTACGGTGAAATTGGGGTGTTGGGTGGTAAAACTAACTTCTGTGGCATCACATGATGAGCCAAAAGTATAAGTAAAGATCCACCTGGAACACACACCCTGAATCTCTACAATCAGACATTACTATAAACTCCATCACCTTGGTAGAGATACACAAGCATAAAAGGAATTCAAAGCAGAAAAGATAGGCCAGAGGTGTTGAGAAATGGTCACAGAAAAAAACCTTCACAGAAAGAGGTGTGTATTCTGTGGTTCACATACAGCTGAAGCCAGGAGAAAGGGAAGCACAGGGCAGGGCACCCAACACTTGGAATCATCCCTTCACCTACATACAGGTGAGGAGAAACCTTACAGTATGCTTTAATCACCAGCCAGAATAAAAACCCAGAGCAGCTCCTTACCTTTCTGTATCCCCAGTGTACATATAAGCCATTTCATTTTCCATAAAATAAATTATTGTATCTTTCCAGAGACAGATACCTTCGAGATACTCTGTAATGCTGCCATCAATGGAGATAGAGAAAATAACTTCACTTAAAGATTTGAGGAAAACAGTGATGGGACAAATACAAAGCTGACAGCAGGGTCTTGTCTCAACCCCATCACCAGTTCCCCACATTAAGCACCAAAGCATTTTTAACCGCAAGATATAAGGATTGAGAATCTGTTGCCCAAAATAAATCTTTTTGTCATCATTTACACTAATATAAAGGTCAGTGTAACTTTATTGGAAGCTGTGGGTAACATCTGATTAATTTGGCCTCAAAAGCTTAATCTCTTCCCTTTTCCATTGCTTCAGCTCTCTATTGTAAAACAAAGGTATATTAGCATACCTATCTCCACGAGTTGCTGCAAAGATCAATCCCTAATGTCTGCAAAATGCAAAACCTTTTTTATTACTGCCAGTGTAGGAGGCAGTGATTTCTTTTGTGATTTGGAGAAGGGTAGTACTGTAAGAAATTATAAAAATAGCTTTTTAATGGAGGTTTTAAAGGTACTTACAAAAGTTTAAGTGAAACTCGACAATCTTTCTATCCATTTAAAAAAGTACTTCAAGGTCCCTTTTCAAGTAATATAAAATAACAATAAAAAGAGATCAAGACACAATTAGACTCATCTTATCAAGTGCCTTTTATTAAATGAAGTTTTATACTGAATTTTAGTTCAAATCCATTGAAACTTTTTATCTTAATATCTCAGTTTTTAAGAGCAATTGTGTGTTTTAAGTCTACTGCAGTCAGCAGAATGGCAGCAAAGTTAGACTTGGGTTTTGGCAACAAAGAGCTTTTGGAAGCCAACCTATCTGATATTTTTCTGTAGAAGTTGTGTTTGAACATGTAGAATTTTCACAGTTTCTTGAACATAATCACAAGTACAGATATTGGAAAGCTGACCTTCTGGCTAAAGTATCAAAAGTCTAAGTTTGACAGTTCCTAAGATTTCTCAATTTCAGTCTCACAGCTTTACTGTCATCTTCCATACATACAGGGTGGAATTAGTGATTTTACTTACAAGTCAGGAATTCTCACTCGACGCAAGATTATTAGCAGATGGGATTAAGACACCTCTCACACCGTATTACAAAAAATTCATATATTATGCAGTACCACTCAGGAAAATTAATTCTGCATTGTATTTACACAAGAACTTGCTTAATTGCTCTTCTGATATATTGTATTGCTCTTCAGAATGTGGGTTGAGTTTACCTGTGGCAACACGGGATACCATTTTTAAGGTACTGTTGCTGCTGTGAGAATAACCTTTTCTTTTTAGGCATAATTCAACACAAAATTAATGTTATTCTGATAACCTGGGCATTTAAACCACTTGTTTCTGGCCATGGTCCAAATAAACTTTACAAAACAGCACCAGAGGTGAAATCCAGACAACAGGAACTTATCACTGATTAGAGTTATGCTGATTATACTCTAGGAAATGTAAAATGAAAAGCATAGAAAGAGAATACCTAAGTTTACACAGAAGGGAAACAGACCCTAGATGCAACTGCAGATTCTTCCAACCCTGTAATAGAGTTTCTCAGCTGAACACCCACCCCTCAAAATAATGCAACTTGAGGCTAGCAATAGTCCATTCTTTCTTAGTTAACTAGTTTCAACCATTCTCTCCCTTGTAGAGAAGTGCAGATTTTATACATCATTTTATTAGGCAAGAGTGCTGTCTTATGCTTTTTCATAATAAAATATCCTTCTTTCCTATTTTCCCTTTACAGAGCTTCCAAGTGTTCATCCTACAGACCCTGAAGGAATTCAGAATTAAAGAAATGCTTTGCTGTGTGCCACTGCCATCTGCTGCTAATCTCTCCCTGTGGATAAAGCAGCTCTTATTTCACCATATATTTAATCCACTAAAGATCTTCAGTTGAATTTGCATGGTCAGATCAATATTCCTTTTATAATACTTATCAAACAACCTCTTCCCATTCCATTATAGAGCTTCTCATTGCACATCTTGGCAGATGTATTGAAGTCATGGTTTCAGATTCAGTTCCAGCAAGAGAATTCTTTTCTTCTGCCAGTCAGTGAAAAAGGTTTGTGCTTGCCATCTCATACAGAACCAGACTGTTTCAGAGAGGAAATGTCCATCTCAGAGATTCCAACAGTTTACACATTTGCCATCTGTACTCAAAGATCTTCAGTAAGAACATGTTATTTCTAGAGTCCCACTTCTGCAGCACTTCTGACACCCACTCATTCACACCATTTCTATGGAGTACATCATGTCACAATGCAGAATTGCTGCATAGCTACTTTAATTTATATAGTACTCTGACTTCAGTTTCTAAATACATGTAACCGGGATATATCAAGATCTGCTGCATAAATACCATCAAGAAGCAAATGCAGTTCTACATGAGAAAGAGCAAAGAAGAGTATGATAAAGAGGAAAAGAGAGTATGGGACCCTGAGTCTCACTATTTAGAATTGTATGGCTAATTGAAGCTACAAAACTAATAAATTGGACAAGATTTCAGTTGCAGGAAAACATATCCTCTCCCTTACACCTTGTCTTTTCAAAAAAGATAGAGCCGTATCTTTCATCTACAACATTTGGAGACAGAATAGCTCCCATTAATATTTGACATGATCCTTCATGTATTTTTAAAGCATTTGAGAACACTGAAGGTTTCAAAACAGATCTCATCACTGTTCTGGAATTAAAAGAAACTTTATTGTCAGAATAAAATGCACAGTTAAGTCTGAGATAAAAAGGAAACTAGCATTAGGCCTCAGTTTCATGTTCATTGCAGTCAGAAGATAGTCACCTTAACTTCTAAGCACACCACTTCTCACAATCCCTCTCTGGAATAGTCCAGTTCCTCCACCCCCTACACACATGTAACATGGAAAAAAGCCATCACAGAACCACCACTGGCTAGGAAAATCAGCAGTAATGCTCTGCCCACTCAGACTCTCTGGGCAAGGTGCCATGGATTTTTTGACCACTTTTGCAGAATTCTCATCTACCTGACAAATCTACTTTTTCCATTATTTAGTTTTTAAGGGGTTTTGGAGGGTATAAGACAGCACTATGACAATTAATTAAGAAACAGACTTTCTGTGTGCTAATAGTGAAATCAACTACAATGCCTTTTACAGAGTCTTACCATGCACTAAGATTTATCCCAGATGTCCTTGCAAGAGATAGCACTGGTTTCAGTTCTATAATATCAGAAAATCACACAATAGATGTCATCAAAAAAGAAAAGAGACTTTACTTTTCCAATCAGAGTTCCAAATTCTCAGGAGGAATGCAGTATGTGTCAGAGTATTCAATACAAAACCTGTAGCAGCTCAACAGTAAACATCTCTTTTGCTTTCCTGCACCTGAGCTTCCTCCATTCTGTCTGTGCTGCACTTACTTTGCCCCAGTGAAGAACAGATACACCTTGTTCCTACCTGATTTACTTTGTGACTCTGACCCTTCCCAGGAGGAAACTTCTTCCTTGCTTTGATCATGAAAAGCTCAGGCAGGCAGCTGGAGCAAACAAGCTCTGCAGTGGTCCCCAGTGACAGTAGCTGGGGCTCTAGTTATTGAAGGCTTCATGGAAAATGTACCTCTTCATCCTCTTTTACTTTCTGTCCTTTTCACTCTCCCAGAGAGTCTATGAGGGAATTGCATTAACTTTCACTGTGAATATCTCACATGGACCAGTGCAGGACAGTAGGCAGGATGAATGAGTGGTATTCTCCAATACTGAATTCCTGAATTCACTTGAACAGTGTACTTAGTTGGATTTTTCCCATGACCCTACACCCAGAACTATGGAAGAAGAGTGTACACAGCATGTATATGTTGTCTTTAACTTAGGCTAATTAGAAAAAATGCTAAAAATTTATATCTTCCTCTTTTTTAATAATGAGGAAATTATTTCAGTTTCTGGAGGATAACGACAATCCTCTCTACTTACTAACATTTCTGGCCTTCTATTAAGTCCTTTTTAAAACAAGTAAATCTTGTTGGACTAAGTGTTGTTTTTATATAAAAAAATGCACCTTCTAAAAAGTAAAACCAGGTTAATAACCAGCCACATGACTACTCAAAACATTCTGTCCATATGTGAACTTCTACTATTGCTGCATGAGCATGGCAATGCAAAAAAGCAGATATTTTTGAAGGGGTACACTGCTGTTCAGCACAGCTCCATTTATTCTCTGTTTGCCTGCAGGACACCAAAAATAGGTATTGTTTAAATAACACCTACATTATCTGCAAACACATGATGAAGCAGTTTTAGGAGAGGTAAGAATAAGTTTGATGAATGCAAGGCCCAATCTTAAAGATCTCCAATTACCAGAAAATCTCTTTCTACACTCAGCTCTTTGTTTACCTGGACTGTAGTTGAGGCTGGGCAGTAAAGTAGCACGTACAGAAACAATGAGACAACCCAACTGACTCCCACATCAATTAGGGGCACCTGTAAATGGCATACTGCTTTATGAAAGAATAACGATAGCTCTTCATGGTCATTTGGCCAATGCTAGGAGCAGAGAGAATTTCCACCTGGAATGTAGCTTGAGCTGTAGCTGAAATGTGCTCCAATGATGGAAAGAAGCTCCACAGCAATCTTGGAAGAAGCAGCTTGCTGTCACCGTGGTCAGTTACCATGGTCAGTCTCAGCAAGCAGGGTCTAACTTTTTGGATATGTCAACTCTTCAAAAACACTGTGGACATTTCTAGCACTGTCAACTTAAAATTAAGAGATATCCACCTTGATGGCTCAAACCAGAGATATGAGATGAAGGGGGGAATAACAAGTATATTAATTTTGTTGACTGTGTTAGAATTTGGAAACTGAGAGTGCAAAGAATTGCCTTGTGGAGGTATCATATGCGGGAAGAATACCTCTACAAGGAGAAGAGAAACATCCATTATGTACTCTGCTGAACAAGTATGCAAGAAAGATACTGCTATCAAAAGTTGCAGCAGGGCACAAGTCACAAGGCTGAAACACTGGGCCCACAGGAGACCTCAGCACCCAGTTTAAGTCACCCTGAGAACTAGACCCTTCCAATTGAGAGCATTAGAAGAAAATCATTACTTACCCACTAAAGTTTATTAGATCTAGATTGCTAGCAGGTAAACCTTGACTAATTATCAGCAGTTCTTTTGGCTCCAGTAGAAACTCTACATCATCAGGACTAAGATCTGAAAATGGGGTGGAGAAGCTGATTAAGAACAGGGCTGAGAACCTGGACTGCTTTTCTGATAATGAAGAGAATCTCTCCAGACAGAATGAAAGTCTGTTCTTGTGGTAAGACCATTCATCATCAACTGCACTGCCTGGTCCAGAAGCAGAAGATCTGACATTACTTTTTGAGACAGGAATCCAGACAGTACAGAATTGTGTGTACAAAGTCACAAGAATGTGTGTAAGAGTTCACAATCCTTAAAAAAACCAAACAGTGGGGGAAATTTTTCACCTATTTTTAAGAACTCCTAGAACTACTTTTGCTTGTCATAAAAAGCTGTCAGCAACTGCTTTGGAAAAACTCCAGGATAAATTTTGGGGCCCAACTTCGGGGCTTCCAATTCTTACTCTTGAGCTCTGGGGTAGAGCTGTCTGTGGTCTTCATCAAAAGAAAATCCTGAAGCTTTTACTGCTAGATATACCAAGTGCATGTTTTAAAGCCCAGAAAATAGTTAACAACAAAGATACCTGTTGTGATGATGAGCTGTACGAACTTACTGGCTGGGAAACAGACAGGGATGAAGTAACACCTCTGGCAGTGTCTGGTCAGAATTCAAATGACAATGTAAGAGGGGAATACAAAAAAAGAACAAGCTTGAAAAGGCAGATAATTATAATCTAGAGCATATGAACAGATGGCTACACCATCCATCAATAAATAAGTAATAGTGCAACCTGACTTGATGGGATGATTGGATGAACTCAGATGACACCAGGCACACTCCACCTTATATAACTAAGTACCTGCCATGAAGCAGAGCAGGATTCATGCCCTACAAAACTGAAAACACAAAATTAGCAGGTCTCGTATGACTGGATGCATGAACAGCTATTGTGTCGACGAATTTAAATGTGGGTTATCACCTGGAGATAGAACCACTAGCTACAGAATGGCTCTGCAACTGGACTGGTCCTTCAGAAGAGGAAAGAAAAACAAAACAATAAACACATTAATAAAATGGGCAACTGGTATTGTGTCTGCTTCTCTGAATGCAAAGAAACATGTTGCCACCAATGATGTTATTAGTCACATTCCTGTGCAGGCCTGGCAAGTAAGTTCAGTTACATGTGTCATCCATTTTGCTCCTTCCACTTCATGCTTCATAGTTTAATTTCATTTCTGCTACTGAAATACAGCAGAGTTGTTAGCTATAAAGTATTTCAGATGCCACTGCAAATTCGATTGCAGTTTTATGTTGTCATTTGATATGTCAGTGGAATAGAAACAATCAAGAAGATTGACACCAATCATAATCTGAATTGTTATGCCAAATCGTTGACAGAGGCAAGAGTTAGAAAAGGTGTCAGTCATTCAAGACTCCTGACTCTCCAAACTACCTTGGAATGTGCATCAAGATGGTGGGTTCTTCACTGCTTGCAAATAAAACAATCTACTATGCTTTGCTGAACAGAATTTCCTGGACAGAACATTGACTTGTTAAGACTCACATAAATTTAAAAGTGAACATTTGTGGTTATTCTTTTAGTTAAAAAGTTGCATACAAAATCCCAGAAACTTCATTATTTGTAATTATGATGTTACGTTTTCTTTCAAATTATTTTTTATACTGCTGTCCTTACATTTATTAAAGAAGATTTCATTTTTTAGTCACATTACTATTTTATTTTCTATCTATTTGCACTGCAACAGCTTAGTGTGCCCACTATTTTCAGCAACATGATAGTATTTTCAGCATCAAGGTTGCTCACTCTGTTTGAACATGCCCTAACAGCAAATACACATTATGGGATGAAATACAGAGCTAAATCAACCTAGTTTTTGCACAGTGGTAATGAATTCTTCATTCCTCTAGGATGCCGACATAGATAGTTACGTCTCAGAGCAAATGAGGACAAGAAAAGTCTTCCCTTTTAATGGACACAAGGGAAGCACTTCAAAATCATTCAAAATCATGTTCTCTTATTCTACAAATAAATGCAGTTTTTCAGGATCACAATAGCAACAGTCAAAAGTAAATCTCTCCAAATACTGTTAAAAATCTTGCTAATAGTTTGTAAGCCATCAAAAATGTTTTAATGGAAATAAGTAAACATCTACTCTTATTACAAAAATGAATAAAGAAGCAAGCAGTGTGGCGGTGTGCTCCCCCTCCCCTGCTCAGGAAATAAACACCAGTGGGGGTCATGATGGCTGCCTCCCACTTAGGTTGGATTTTAGGGGAGGTGAATGGCAACACAGTAGCCAGGGGCTGTCTGGAACAGTGACCCAGACATCTTAACTGGTATGCAAACATCACTATAGGCTAATCATCTTACTCTATAAATATAGGACAGCCCAGAGCTCCTTGAGCTCTCCTGAAATGATAGTGGGCTGCTGGCCAGGATACCCCCATGAGTAGGGATGTCTCTCAAGGTTAGCCCTCAAGACTGAGAAATTCCTTATTGTGTCAGATACTCAGTAAGTGACTAATAGCATGTTAAATTTTTAAATCTTAGCTAAGTGACATAAAGGATTGATTGTGCATATACAATCCTTTAGACCTAAACTGTTGACCAAGTCTGGGACTAGGCATGGATTCAGCTGCACCTAGACTCCTGTCTGAGAGGCAGTTTAGAAAACAAGGGGCTCCACTCTGATTCCCATAATCCAGTGTACCTTGCCATCAAACCGTGTTAAACCACTGACACATTTACTATCAAACTTTGTAAATTCACTGTTTGATATCAATAAACATAGTGCTGCTTCTCTCTTGCAAGTGAAGTTCATCACTTTAACTGTGACAAGCACACAGAGGATAATCTACAGGTACCAGGTATCTACCAGAAGAGAACATCAAGTGATGGGTTTATTTAAGTGTAATTAATGCATGTGCTACATTAGTTCAACCTACACTGTACAGTATTTTAGGACATTATGCTTCTATTTTATAGATGAAAACCACACCAGTATTTACAGTGTCAAAACGAAGAGCTAAGCAAGTATACATTTGGGGCAGTTGAACACTTCTATCCCAAACTACAGCAATTAGATTGTGTCCACTGCATGTACAGCAGGGAAGGAAAAAATGGTGTTTCTCAACAAGAAGGTCAAGAGGGGCCCAGATTCAAAGAATGACTTCAGCAGACACAGGTTCCTGTGTCCAAAATAATTATTCCAAAAATTCCACCTAACAATGAAAATAACAGAAACTTGTTAAGACTCTCCCTGTTCAGCCTAAGAGATCCACAGACTATGTAAGTTTTCAGGAAAGAGAAGTTATGTATCTACGGTTGATGTTCTCTGAAACATGTCATCCATGCACATATTCAGAATATAGTTCTTACCAGAAGCAGGTATGTTTCTGTCTTCAGGATAGCATTAACAGCCATGTTCAAGCTCTGTAGACCCTTCTGCTATGTGCAAGAACATACAAAATAAAATATTCCCTCCTTAATTTTTGCTTACCTACAAAATGGCAGCCAGGCCATAAGACAAAGTGGTGTTGAGGGAAAAGGACAGAGAAAAGTAATGAAAATGAGGTAAAATGAATATAGGAAATAAGCTCACTGTCTTTCACTGAGAAGCCGCGTGAAGATGGTTCCATACTGTTCCACATATTCATAGCTCCTGAGCTGAGACTTTTCATCTTTCCTGCAAAAAGCACTTTCAGGGCCACCCAATATTGTCTGAATAACACCTTAACGGCAGCAGGAACCACTGAGGCTGTGAAAGGAGTGCTGAGTGGCTGGCTCTGTAAATACCAGGAATGGGGATATTTCAGAAGAGGATTACTGAATGAGGTCAACAAAGCACATGCATAAAGGAGATGTGGTTGAAATAGCCTAACCTGAATTTTCTGAAACGTTTTTGAAAAATCCCTTATCAAAGGCTTCTCTGGAAACCCAACAGTCAGAGCTTTAAGGAAGGTCTTTATGTTGATAAATAACTGGTTAAAAGACAGGGAACAGAAGCTAAGTAGGTTAGCCAGACAGCTCTTGCAATGGTGGGAGGTCATTAGCGGAGTTCCACAGGGATTTGTGCAGGGTATGCAATCATTCATCATATTCCTAAGCAACCTAGTAAAATGGGTGAGCAGTGAGGTAAGAAGGCTTTATAATGATATTAAGTTATGCACAGTAGTAAGGACAATGGCTTGCTGACTGTAAAGAACAGAGAAAGGTCCTCATGGATGTAAGTCCCTAAGCAGTAAAATTACAGATAAAATTCTTTGTAGATGAATGCAAAGTGATGCACAGGGGGTAAACCAATTTTAGGATCATTTGTGAAATTATTTGCTCTCAGATGACCATTATAGTTCAGGAACAAGATCTTGAGGTTATGATAATCTAGTGTTATGAAAACATGCTCTTAGTGTCTCATACTGTCAACACCTCCCTGACACAAATATTAGGAACTATAAGGAAAGGAATAGAAAATAAGGGAACATCATTATATCACTGTAAACCAAATAATTCATTCACACCTTGAATACTGTGTGCAGTTGTGATCTTCCTACAAGGAAGGACATGGCAAAACTGGAGAAACTGCAAATAACGGCAAAAAAGGTAATTAAATACATGGAACAGCTTGTGTATGAGAAACAAATTACAAGGCTAGAAATTATCAGCCTGAGGAAGGGAAAAGTTAGAAGTTAACTACTATATATGTCTACAAAATCATAAACATTAGGGAGAAAGAGTACAGGGATGAAGTGTTTGTTGTCTCTTCAGTAAAGAACTAAACGCATCAAATTAAGCTAGTAGGAAACAAGTTAAAACACACAAAAGGAGGTGATTCCTTATACAGTGACCTCTGGAACTTGTTGCCAAGTAATTCTGTGGATGCTAAAAAAATTACTTGGGTGTAAGGTGAGATTGGGCAAGAACAGAGAAGAGACATCCATCAAGAGTTATTATGTACATCAAATGCATGCAGCTGGAGTATTAGAGGACACTACTGTATGCAATTGCCTTGTTCTTACTTTCCTGGTAGCCTTCTGCTCATAGTCACAGTTTGAAGCAGGATACTAGGTCAGGTGGATTTTTTGTCTGACTGCGTACAACTGTTATGTTCTTACAGATGCAGCCTGAGTTCTAACGTGGTGCACATGGAACTTCACAGAAACCCAAGCAACTAGTGTATATGGGGTCATTATCCAGTTCCACTAACATGGAAAGGTAGGCGTGGATTCATCTCCCAGTAATAGCCTTTTTAAATCCCAATATTATGTCCTGACAAGAAGCCTTAGGTACAAGGTCTCTACCTCGATATCCATCCAAGTGCATAGGATGTGTCTATGTCAGTCCTGGATAATGGGGCAGTGGAATAAGTGACTCGTCACCCTTCCATTCAGACTATGGTGGAAGTACTACTCCCTCATTTTTTACTAATTCCTCTGCTAAGAGGATGAAAGACAGAAATGGTTCCGGGAGTCTACATGGTCCCAAACAAGGGAAGAGTCAAAGTGAAGTCAAGTGGAGGTGTCAGAAAGAACAGCCAATAATTGTGATAGTGATTCAGCCTACACTCTAAGACACTGTGCCAAGTTCTGTGCTAAAGCACAGTGCTGAGGGAAGTCTTGGCTTTTTGTTGTTAAAAAGAACATGCTGGTACAGATTTGGTAAATACTAGTTTGATGAGTAATAAACTAAACCATCCCTTGAGTTTATCACTGTTTCTGATGATGTGAGCCAGCAGATTCTCTGCTGCACAGTGATCTCTCAAATGCTCTCAGTTTCCCCTAGCAATTAATGAGGGAAAAGAGAATTAAATTACCTTTCAGAAGGAAGGTAAATGGGAGTATGATCCCTTATCAAAAGGATCAATCCACTCATAGAGATTAGTGCTAGGCTCTGGCTGAAGTTGACTGCTTCAGCTTCTGATAATCCTAGCAATCAATGTCTAAGGAAGATGTAACCAACTTCTACTGCTTAGACTCTTTCATATGTATGTTGGGTTTGTAGCCAGGGATACGTCTTTAACCTAAATGGCAATGGCAGTTGGTAAGCAAACCTCTCAGTGTGGTACGAGTATCACTCATAGCGCAGGGCCAATATGGAATCCTTGGAGAGTCCAAAAAGGCATCACCTACAGTGCAGAACAGTTTTGACAGTCTAAAAACCAAGAGTGCCTGGAAAGAAGGAGGAAAGCAGGCCGTTCCAACCCACCGGGAGGCTGTAAAGAACAGAGGAGGCTCTGGCTGTAGCCTGCCCTCTGTGTCAGCGTTCAGTGTCAGCCACTCCTGCAGGTATAGTCCGAGCAATCCCGACCACACACGTTCAGGACTGTGTCCCTTGCAAAAACACAGCAGCAGGTTGCTTATTTTTACAGTGAGCACCAGGAGGCCACCCAACTCTAATCATCAGAGATTCTGCCCTGGAATCAGCTCCTTCCTCAGCCTGCTCACGCTCTT